>NC_057798.1:796372082-796672082 GCF_018294505.1 Triticum aestivum | reverse complement strand
CAACATTCCCAATACTACAAAATACTTTTATATGCCAAAACTGTGGTATCTTGCACCGGTTGGCTAAAATTATGTAGTTTTTCAATACTTTTGTTTTTGCAACACCTTGCTATCAAAATCCCCTAGAAATTATAGTCCATATTAGCACAAGAATTGACAAAGAAAAGTACCAGATAATCTGTGTTGGATGGCGCCGTGGCGGGGAGGGCCGCAGGAAGGGGGCGGCACCGCGGCCTGGCTCGGTGGAGGGGCGGGCTGCGGTGGCGGGGAGGGCCGCGGGGCATGCCGCGGTGGCCGGGAGGGCCGCGGGGAGGGGGAGGCACCGCGGCCTGGAACGGTGGAGGGACGGGCGCATGGGCGGGCTGCGGTGGCGGGGAGGGGCGGGGGAGCGCTCCGGTGGCGGGGAGGGGCGGGCCGACGGCGGTGCTGGGCAATGGCGGGCCGGCGGCGGTGCTAGGCGTTGTCCGGAACACGGGGCTGGGGCGCGTGGGTGCGGTGGTGGTTGTTTTTTTTGAGATAACGGTGCTGGGTGGGTGAGGTGGGGAGAGAGAGAGGGGTGGGGCCGGGCTGGGAGAGAGAGAGGGGGGTGGGGCCAGGCTTGGAGAGAGGGGAGGATATTTTTTTTAGAAGAAGAGAGGGGAGGAGATAGTCCGACTTCTTTGCCATCAGCCAGCGGATGGCAAAGGCCCATATCTTTGCCATCAGCCAGCGGCTGGCAGATGGCAAAGAGGTGGGGCTACTGGGCCATTACAGCGCCGTCATCCACTGGGCCCCACCCACTTCTTTGCCATCTGCCAGCAGACGGAAAAGATTCTTTGCCATCTGCTGGCAGATGGCAAAGAGGTGGGTTGATAGGCCATTACAACACTGGACACTACCCACCTCTTTGCCATCTGCCAGCGGATGGCAAAGATTCTTTGCCATCGGCTAGCAGATGGCAAAGAACTGGCTGATGGCAACCAGGTTCTTTGCCATCTGTCAGTTCTTTGCCGTCTGTTTTTTGTAAGCAGATGGCAAAGACGTTCTGTGCCATCCGCTGGCAGACGGCAAAGAGCTGACTGATGGCAAATTCCCTGTTTCCAGTAGTGTTAGTGCTGGTTCCAACGGCTAGGGGGGCGGAGCTCATTAGTACCGGTTCGTGGCGAACCTTTAGCACTGGTTCGTGCCACGAACCGGTACTAAAGAGAGTGGTGGCAGGATGTTGTCAAACTGGGGCCCCTCCAGCACCTTTAGTACCTGTTCGTGCCACAAACCGGTACTAAAGGTCATTGATACGTCTCCAACGTATCTATAATTTTTGATTGCTCCATGCTACTTTATCTATTGTTTTGGACTATAATGGGCTTTATTTTCCACTTTTATATTATTTTTGGGACTAACCTATTAACCGGAGGCCCAGCCCAGAATTGTTGTTTTTTGCCTATTTCAGTGTTTCGAAGAAACGTAATATGAGACGGAGTCCAAACGGAATGAAACCTTCGGGAACGTGATCTTCTCACCGAACATGATCCAGGATACTTGGACCCTACTCCAAGAAGTTCCAGAGGCGGTCATGAGGGTGGGGGCGTGCCCTCCCCCCTGGGCGCGTCCCCCTGCCTCGTGGGCCCCCTGACGCTCCACCGACGTACTCCTTCCTCCTATATATACCTACGAACCCCAAACAGATCGGGGAAAGAGCCAAAAACCTAATTCCACCGCCGTAACTTCCTGTATCCACGAGATCCCATCTTGGGGCCTGTTCCGGAGCTCCGCCGGAGGGGGCATCTACCACGGAGGGCTTCTACATCATCACCACAGCCCTTCCGATGAAGTGTGAGTAGTTTACTTCAGACCTTCGGGTCCATAGTTAGTAGCTAGATGGCTTATTCTCTCTTTTTGGATCTCAATACAATGCTCTCCCCCTCTCTCATGGAGATCTATTCGATGTAATCTTCTTTTTTGCGGTGTGTTTGTTGAGACTGATGAATTGTGGGTTTATGATCCAGCTTATCTATGGAAAATATTTGATTCTTCTCTGAATTCTTTTATGTATGATTAAGTTATCTTTGCAAGTCTCTTTGAATTATCCATTTGGTTTGGCCAACTAGATTGGTAGTTCTTGCAATGGGAGAAGTGCTTAGCTTTTGGTTCAATCTTGCTGTGACCTTACCGAGTGACAGAAAGGGTTGCAAGGCACGTATTGTATTGTTGCCATCGAGGATAAAAAGATGGGGTATTTATCATATTGCATGAATTTATTCCTCTACATCATGTCATCTTGCTTAAGGCGTTAATCTGTTTTTAACTTAATACTCTAGATGCATGCTGGATAGCGGTCGATGAGTGGAGTAATAGTAGTAGATGCAGAATCGTTTCGGTCTACTTGTCACGGATGTGATGCCTATATACATGATCATTGCCTGGATAACCTCATAACTATGCTCAATTCTGTCAATTGCTCAACAGTAATTTGTTCACCCACCGTAGAATAATTATGCTCTTGAGAGAAGCCACTATTGAAACCTATGGCCCCGGGTCTATTCTTATCATATCAATCTCCATCACTTTATTTACTTGCTTTTGCTTTTACTTTTTAGTTTGCATCTTTATACCAAAAATACCAAAAACATTATCTCTATCAGATCTCACACTCGTAAGTGACCATGAAGGGATTGACAACCCCTAAGCATTGGTTGTGAGTAGCTATCGTTTTGTGCAGGTACGAGGGACTTGCGCGTGGTCTCCTACTGGATTGATACCTTGGTTCTCAAAAACTAAGGGAAATACTTACGCTACTGTGCTGCATCATCCTCTGCTCTTCGGGGAAATCCAACGCAAGCTCGAGATGTAGCAAGAAGAATTTCTGGCGCCGTTGCCGGGGAGGCTTACGCAATAGTCAACATACCAAGTACCCATCACAATCCCTATCTCTCGTATTACATTATTTGCCATTTGCCTCTCGTTTTCCTCTCCCCCACTTCACCTTTGCCGTTTTATTCACCCTCTCTTTCCCAATCTCCTCCTCCTTTTCCCTTTGCCTTTTGTTTGCTCGTGTGTTAGTTTGCTTGTTCGTCGCGATGGCTCAAGATGCCACCAAATTGTGTGACTTCACTAATACCAATAATAATGATTTCCTTAGCACTCCGATTGCTCCTCTTGCCAATACCGAATCTTGTGAAATCAATACTGCTTTGTTGAATCTTGTTATGAAAGATCAATTCGCCGGCCTTCCTAGCGAAGATTCCGCTACTCATCTGAATGGCTTCGTTGATTTATGTGACATGCAAAACAAAAAGGATGTCGATAATGATGTCGTTAAATTGAAGCTATTTGGTTTTTCACTTAGAGATCGTGCTAAAGAGTGGTTTTCATCTTTGCCTAGAAATAGTATTGATTCTTGGAAGAAGTGCAAAGATGCTTTTATCTCTAAGTATTTTCCTCCCGCTAAGATTATCTCTCTTAGGAACGATATTATGAATTTTAAGCAACTTGATCATGAACATGTTGCACAAGCTTGGGAGAGAATGAAATTAATGCTACGTAATTGTCCTACTCATGGTTTGAACTTATGGATAATTATTCAAAAAAATTATGCTGGATTGAATTTTGCTTCTAGAAATCTTTTAGATTCGGCCGCGGGAGGCACTTTTATGGAAATCACTTTAGGAGATGCTACTAAACTCCTAGATAATATTATGGTTAATTATTCTCAATGGCATACTGAAAGATCTACTAATAAAAAAGTGCATGCTATAGAAGAAATCAATGTTTTGAGTGGAAAGATGGATGAACTTATGAATTTATTTGCTAAGAGTGTTTCTTGTGATCCCAATAATATGCCTTTATCTACCTTTATTGAGAATAATAACGAATCTATGGATGTGAATTTTGTTGGTAGGAATAGTTTTGGAAACAACATGTATAGAGGGAATTTTAATCCTAGGCCTTATCCTAGTAATCCTTCTAATAATTATGGAAATTCCCACAACAACTCTTATGGAAATTTTAATAAGATGCCCTCTGAATTTGAGAGTAGTGTTAGAGAGTTTATGAATTCACAAAAGAATTTTAATGCTTTGCTCGAAGAGAAATTACTTAAAGTTGATGATTTGGCTAGGAACGTTGATAGAATTTCTCTTGATGTTGATTCTTTAAAGCTTAGATCTATTCCTCCTAAGCATGATATCAATGAGTCTCTCAAAGCTATGAGAATTTCCATTGATGAGTGCAAAGAAAGAACCGCTAGGGTGCGTGCTTCCAAAGATGCCTGTATTAAAGCGTGTTCTTCTAATTCCTATGAAAATCAAGATGAAGATCTAAAAGTTATTGATGTGTCCCCTATTAAATCTTTGTTTTGCAATATGAATCTTGATGAAACTAAATATGATCTTCCTTTACCTATAAGGCGTTCTAAGAATTCGGAGTTTTTAGATCTTAATGATGAAATTGATAAAAGTGGGATTGAAAGAAATAGAAATCTAGATGTTGCTAAACCCACTATATTGGATCTCAAGGAATTTAATTATGAAAATTGCTCTTTAATTGATTGTATTTCCTTGTTGCAATCCGTGCTAAATTCTCCTCATGCTTATAGTCAAAATAAGGCTTTTACCGAACACACTGTTGATGCCTTGATGCAATCTTATGAAGAAAAGCTTGAGTTTAAAATTTCAATCCCTAGGAAACTCCATGATGAGTGGGAACCTACTACTAAAATTAAAATTAAAAATTATGAGTTTCATGCTTTGTGTGATTTGGGTGCTAGTGTCTCTACTATTCCCAAAACTTTGTGTGATTTGCTAGATTTCCGTGATTTTGATGATTGCTCTCTAAACTTGCATCTTGCGAATTCCACTATTAAAAAGCCTATGGGAAGAATTAAATGATGTTCTTATTGTTGCAAATAGGAATTATGTGCCTGTAGATTTTATCGTTCTTGATATAGATTGCAATCCTTCATGTCCTATTATTCTTGGTAGACCTTTCCTTAGAATGATTGGTGCAATTATTGATATGAAGGAAGGAAATATTAGATTCCAATTTCCCCTAAAGAAGGGTATGGAACACTTTCCTAAAAATAAAATAAAATTACCATATTAATCTATCATGAGAGCCACTTATGGATTGCCTACCAAAGATGGCAATACCTAGATCTATCATTGCTTTTATGCCTAGCTAGGGGCGTTAAACGATAGTGCTTGTTGGGAGGCAACCCAATTTTATTTTGTGTTCTTTGTTTTTGTTCCTGTTTAGTGTTAAATTTTGTTTCTACTTTCTGTTTAGATGTGGTTTTATGTTTTAATTAGTGTTTGTGCCAAGTAGAACCTATAGGATAACCTACGATGATAGTTGATTTGATTCTGCTGAAAAACAGAAACTTTGCGGTCACGAGAAAAAAATCAATAAATCACAACAACGAGATTTTGCATTGATTCTTTTTTTCTGATGATCAATAAACAAATTTTCCAGTACTTCCTATTTTGGTAGAATTTTTTGGGTTCAAAAGTTTGCGTTAGTTACAGATTACTACAGACTGTTCTGTTTTTGACAGATTCTGTTTTGCCTGTGTTGTTTGCTTATTTTGATGAATCTATGGTTAGTAAAATAGTCTATGATCCATAGAGAAGTTGGTATACAGTAGGTTTAGCACCAATATAAATAAATAATGAGTTCATTACAGTACCTTAAAGTAGTCTTTTGTTTTCTTTCTCTAACGGAGCTCACGAGATTTCTATTGAGTTTTGTGTTGTGAAGTTTTCAAGTTTTGGGTGAATTCTTTTGATGGATTATGTAACAAGGAGTGGCAAGAGCCTAAGCTTGGGGATTCCCATGGCACACCCAAGATAATCCAAGGACACCAAAAAGTCAAAGCTTGGGGATGCCCCGGAAGGCATCCCCTCTTTCGTCCACTTCCATCGGTAATTTACTTGGAGCTATATTTTTTTTTCACCAACATGATATGTGTTTTGCTTGGAGCGTCTTGTATTATTTGAGTCTTTGCTTGTTAGTTTACCACAATCATCCTTGCTGTACACACCTTTTGAGAGAGCCATACATGATTTGGAATTTGATAGAATACTCTATGTGCTTCACTTATATCTTTTGAGCTTGATAGTTGCTCATAGTGCTTCACTTATATCTTTTTGAGCATGATAATTTTTTGCTCTAGTGCTTCACTTAGATATTTTAGAGCACGGTAGTGGATTTGTTTTAAAGAAACTTGATCTCTCATGATTCACTTAGATTATTTTTGCAATAAGTATATGAGTTCTTTTGACTAATGTTGAGTCCATGGATTATACGCACTTTTACCTTTCCGCCATTGCTAGCCTCTTCGGTACCGTGCATTGCCCTTTCTCACATTGAGAGTTGGTGCAAACTTCGCCGGTGCATCCAAACTCCGTGATACGATACGCTCTATCACACATAAACCTCCCTATATCTTCCTCAAAACAGCCACCATACCTACCTATTATGGCATTTCCATAGCCATTCCGAGATATATTGCCATGCAACATTCCACCGTTCCGTTCATCATTATTATGACATACATTACTTTTTTCATATTGCCATTGCATGATCATGTAGTTGACATCATATTTGTGCCAAAGCCACCATGCATTATTTTTCATACATGTCACTCTTGATTCATTGCACCATCCCGGTACACCGCCGGAGGCATTCATATAGAGTCATACCTTGTTCTAGTTTTGAGTTGTAATCCTCATGTTGTAATCAATAGAAGTGTGATGATCATCATTATTAGAGAATTGCCCAAATAAAAAAAAGAGAAAGGCCAAAATAAAAAAAAGGAAGGCCCAAACAAAATTAAAAGAAAAGGGCAATGCTACTATCTCTTTTTCCACACTTGTGCTTCAAAGTAGCACCATGTTCTTCATGTAGTGAGTCTCATATATTGTGCTTCAAAGTAGCACCATGTTTTTCATATAGTGTGTCTCATAAGTTGTCTTTTTCATACTAATGGGAATTTTTCATTATAGAACTTGTCTTGTATATTCCTATGATGGGCTTCCTCAAATTCCCTAGGTCTTCATGTGCAAGCAAGTAGGATGCACACCCACTAGTTTTCTTTTGTTGAGCATTCATAGCTCTAGTGCATCCGTTGCATGGCAATCCCTACTCCTCATGTTGACATCAATTGATGGGCATCTCCATAGCCCGTTGATTATCCTAGTCAATGTGAGACTTTCTCCTTTTTTGTCTTCTCCACACAATCCCCATTATCATATTCTATTCCACCCATAATGCTATATCCATGGCTCACGCTCATGTATTGCGTGAAGGTTGAAATTTTTTGAGATTATTTAAGTATGAAACAATTGCTTGGCTTGTCATCGGGGGTATAGAAGTTCGGAACATCTTTGTGTGACGAAAATGAAGCATAGCCTAACGATATGATTTTGTAGGGATGAACTTTCTTTGGCCATGTTATTTTGAGATGACATAATTATTTTGATTAGTGTGCTTGAAGTATTATTATTTTTATGTCAATATGAACTTTTGTCTTGAATTTTTCGGATCTAAATATTCATATCACAATTAAGAAGATTTACATTGAAATTATGCCAAAGTATCACTCTGCATCAAAAATTCTCTTTTTATCATTTACCTACTCGAGGACGAGCAGGAATTAAGCTTGGGGATGCCTGATACGTCTCCAATGTATCTATAATTTTTGATTGCTCCATGCTACTTTATCTATTGTTTTGGACTATAATGGGCTTTATTTTCCACTTTTATATTATTTTTGGGACTAACCTATTAACCGGAGGCCCAACCCAGAATTGCTGTTTTTTGCCTATTTCAGTGTTTCGAAGAAACAGAATATCAAACAGAGTCCAAACGGAATGAAACCTTCGGGAACGTGATCTTCTCACCGAACGTGATCCAGGAGACTTGGAACCTACTCCAAGAAGTGCCAGAGGCGGTCACGAGGGTGGGGGGCGCGCCCTCCCCCCTGGGCGCGCCCCCTGCCTCGTGGGCCCCCTGACGCTCCACCGACGTACTCCTTCCTCCTATATATACCTACGTACCCCCAACAGATCGGGGACGGAGCCAAAAACCTAATTCCACCGCCATAACTTCCTGTATCCACGAGATCCCATCTTGAGGCCTGTTCCGGAGCTCCGCCGGAGGGGGCATCTACCATGGAGGGCTTCTACATCATCACCATAGCCCTTCCGATGAAGTGTGAGTAGTTTACTTCAGACCTTCGGGTCCATAGTTAGTAGCTAGATGTCTTCTTCTCTCTTTTTGGATCTCAATACAATGTTCTCCCCCTCTCTCGTGGAGATCTATTCGATGTAATCTTCTTTTTTGCGGTGTGTTTGTTGAGACCGATGAATTGTGGGTTTATGATCCAGCTTATCTATGGAAAATATTTGATTCTTCTCTAAATTATTTTATGTATGATTAAGTTATCTTTGCAAGTCTCTTTGAATTATCAGTTTGGTTTGGCCAACTAGATTGGTAGTTCTTGCAATGGGAGAAGTGCTTAGCTTTTGGTTCAATCTTGCGGTGACCTTACCCAATGACACAAAGGGTTGCAAGGCACGTATTGTATTGTTGCCATCGAGGATAACAAGATGGGGTATTTATCATAGTGCATGAATTTATTCCTCTACATCATGTCATCTTGCTTAAGGCGTTACTCTGTTTTTAACTTAATACTCTAGATGCATGCTGGATACCGGTCGATGAGTGGAGTAATTGTAGTAGATGCAGAATCGTTTCGGTCTACTTGTCACGGACGTGATGCCTATATACATGATCATTGCCTGGATAACCTCATAACTATGCTCAATTCTGTCAATTGCTCAACAGTAATTTGTTCACCCACCGTAGAATACTTATGCTCTTGAGAGAAGCCCCTAGTGAAACCTATGGCCCCCGGGTCTATTCTTATCATATCAATCTCCATCACTTTATTTACTTGCTTTTGCTTTTAATTTTTACTTTGCATCTTTATACTAAAAATACCAAAAATATTATCTCTATCAGATCTCAACCTCGTAAGTGACCGTGAAGGGATTGACAACCCCTAAGCGTTGGTTGCGAGTAGCGATCGTTTTGCGCAGGTACGAGGGACTTGCGCGTGGTCTCCTACTGGATTGATACCTTGGTTCTCAAAAACCGAGGGAAATACTTACGCTACTGTGGTGCATCATCCTCTCCTCTTCGGGGAAATCCAACGCAAGCTCGAGACGTAGCAGTCATCCTACATATAAACACTTCGTCCAGCTCGCTCTGTTCTTCCCCATTTCTCCTCTCCTCTCTGTTCTTCCTCTCTTCCCCCTCGAGCTCATCACACATTTTTCCCAAATTTTGTCAAGATTTGAAGGCCCCCATCCATTCAAGTGATCACAAAGGTTAGCAACTTTGTCCTTTCATCTCTCATTGCTAGATTAGCTCTGGCAATGCTTTATATAGTGATTAGTTTGTGGGTTTTAGTAATTTGGGAGGAATTATATGTGGTAGTTTATTTGATTTATATCCAATTTGAGCTTAAAATAACTATTAGTTTGCATATGTGGGTGTGGTTTACTTAGTGCCTTCCCGTCTCCGTCGTAACTACCGCCGAGCGTCCGCACCGACCCGTCGCCGGCACCACCTTGTGGTGAGCCTCTTGTTCTTATCTTTTTTATATAAAAAAATCATGTTTGTGTGATTTAGATATATAGTTACTTCCATAATTATCTTACCCGTACGTTGTTTGTTATACATAGTGCCATGGTTTTGATATCCGTCCCCGTCGGCCCTCGTCCGTGTTATGATTTGGATGTGGTATATTCTCTTTTAAAACTATTTGTTGCTTTTTCGTGTTTATGACAAATTATGCCCATCAAGTTGACATAGATATTTTTATCTAGGAGGTATGTGAACCGGACATTCCAACCGCCCCTATTGTCGAGAGGTTAAATTTAGTTGAAATAGAAAACGAGTATTTCAAAGAAGAATTGAAAAGAATTGAGGGGGAGAAGATGGAATTGGAGTTGCATGTTGCCTATGTCGTCGAGGATCACAAGATCAAAATAGAGAAAATGCGGTTGAAGATTAGAAAGATTAGAAAATATGGCATTGATAGTGAGGCTTGGTATCATTATGCTGTTGGCTCAATTGTGACCTTAGTTGCGATCTTGATCGCATTTTTTTGCATTTAAATGCTTTAGCTAGAGAGTTATTTGTATGTTGCATTTAAGTGTTGTATGAACTTTATGTATTAACTTGTATTAATTTGTTCTATTCGGTGGTGTGTAATGAAGAAGCGCGGGCATTGAATGTACGATGACTGATGCTCTCCCCAGTTCATTGATGGCGTGCATAATTTTCTGATTGCGGCTTAGGCAAACAAGCGGGCGGATGGTTTTATGCCTTGTCCATGTGCTATCTATAAGAATGATCACAATTACTCTAACTAAAGAACCATTCACGTCCACCTGTCTGAGTCTTGTTTCATGCCCCACTATAATGTTTGGACCAAGCACGGAGAAAGAGGGGTTATGATGGAAGACAATGAAGAAGAAGAGGACGACGATAGCTATCCTGGCCATGGGTTCCCTGAATACGATGATACAACAATGGGGGAAGAAGCTGAGCTGGCAATGCGGGAAGAAGCTGAAGCAGAGGCATTAGATGAGCCCGCTGATGATCTAGGTCGGGCCATTGCCGATGCAAAGAGAAACTGCGCAAGTGAAAAGGAGAAGAAGAAGTTGCAGCGCATGTTAGAGGATCACAAGAAATTGTTGTACCCGAATCGCGAAGGTGAGAAGAAAAAGCTGGGCACCACACTGGAATTGCTGCAATGGAAGGCAGAGAATGGTGTATCTGACAAGGGATTTGGAAAGTTACTGGTAATGATAAAGAATATGCTTCCAAAGGACAACGAATTGCCCAAGAATACGTACGAAGCAAAGAAGGCTGTCTGCCCTCTAGGGTTAGAGGTGCAGAATATACATCCATGCCCTAATGACTGCATCCTCTATCGCGGTGAGTACAACGATTTGAACGCGCGCCCGGTATGCGGTGCATTGCGCTATAAGATCATCTGCGATGACCCTGGTGATGTCGAGGGCGAGCGCCCCAGGAAGAAGATTCCTGCCAAGGTGATGTGGTATGCTCCTATAATTGTTGGAAATATGCCCTAGAGGCAATAATAAATTAGTTATTATTATATTTCCTTGTTCATGATAATCGTTTATTATCCATGCTATAATTGTATTGATAGGAAACTCAGATACATGTGTGGATACATAGACAACACCATGTCCCTAGTAAGCCTCTAGTTGACTAGCTCGTTGATCAATAGATGGTTACGGTTTCCTGACCATGGACATTGGATGTCATTGATAACGGGATCACATCATTAGGAGAATGATGTGATGGACAACACCCAATCCTAAGCCTAGCACAAAGATCGTGTAGTTCGTATGCTAAAGCTTTTCTAATGTCAAGTATCTTTTCCTTAGACCATGAGATTGTGCAACTCCCGGATACCGTAGGAATGCTTTGGGTGTATCAAACGTCACAACGTAACTGGGTGGCTATAAAGGTGCATTACAGGTATCTCCGAAAGTGTCTGTTGGGTTGGCACGAATCGAGACTGGGATTTGTCACTCCGTGTAAACGGAGAGGTATCTCTGGGCCCACTCGGTAGGACATCATCATAATGTGCACAATATGATCAAGGAGTTGATCACGGGATGATGTGTTACGGAACGAGTAAAGAGACTTGCCGGTAACGAGATTGAACAAGGTATCGGTATACCGACGATCGAATCTCGGGCAAGTACAGTACCGCTAGACAAAGGGAATTGTATACGGGATTGATTAAGTCCTTGACATCGTGGTTCATCCGATGAGATCATCGTGGAGCATGTGGGAGCCAACATGGGTATCCAGATCCCGCTGTTGGTTATTGACCGGAGAACGTCTCGGTCATGTCTGCTTGTCTCCCGAACACGTAGGGTCTACACACTTAAGGTTCGATGACGCTAGGGTTATAAAGGAAGCTTGTATGTGGTAACCGAATGTTGTTCGGAGTCCCGGATGAGATACCGGACGTCACGAGGAGTTCCGGAATTGTCCGGAGGTAAAGATTTATATATGGAAAGTTGTTGTTCGGGTTCCGGAAAAAGTTCGGGTTTTTTCGGTATTGTACCGGGAAGCTTTCAGAAGGTTCCCGAGGATTCCGGAGGGGTCCGGAGGTCCGGAAATTGTTCCACCACGTCCAATACAGTAGCATGGGCTGTAAGGGGGCGCCCTAGCCTTAATGGGCCAGGGGTACCAGCCCCCCCAAGGCCCATGCGCATGGGAAGGGTAAAACCCTAGAGGGGAGGCCTCCACTTGACTTGGGAGGCACTCCTCCCCCCTTGGCCGCACCCCTTGGGGTGGGAAACCCTAAAGGGGGCGCAGCCCCCTTCCCCCCTATATATATTTGAGGTTTTGGGGCTGCCAACACATGAGTTCTCTCCCTCTTGGTGCAGCCCTACCTCTCTCCCTACTCCTCCTCTCCCATGGTGCTTGGCGAAGCCCTACGGGATTGCCACGCTCCTCCATCACCACCACGCTGTTGTGCTGCTGTTGGATGGAGACTTCCTCAACCTCTCCCTCTCTCCTTGCTGGATCAAGGCGTGGGAGACGTCACCGGGCTGTACGTGTGTTGAACGCGGAGGTGCCGTGCGTTCGGCACTTGATCATCGGTGATTTGAATCACGACGAGTACGACTTCATCAACCCCGTTCACTTGAACGCTTCCGCTTAGCGATCTACAAGGGTATGTAGATGCACTCTCCTTCCCCTCGTTGATGGTTTCTCCATAGATAGATCTTGGTGACATGTAGGAAAATTTTGAATTTCTTCTACGTTCCCCAACAGTGGCATCATGAGCTAGGTCTATTGCGTAGATTCTTTGCACAAGTAGAACACAAAGTAGTTGTGGGAGTTGATGTTGTTCAATATGCTTACCGTTACTAGTCCAATCTTGTTTCGACGGTATTGTGGGATGAAGCGGCCCGGACCGACCTTACACGTACTCTTACATGAGACAGGTTCCACCGATTGACATGCACTTGGTGCATAAGGTGGCTAGCGGGTGCCAGTCTCTCCCACTTTAGTCGGAACGGATTCGATGAAAAGGGTCCTTATGAAGGGTAAATAGCAATTGGCATATCACGTTGTGGTCTTGCGTAGGTAAGAAATGTTCTTGCTAGAAACCCATAGCAGCCACGTAAAACATGCAACAACAATTAGAGGACGTCTAACTTGTTTTTGCAGGGTATGCTTTGTGATGTGATATGGCCAAGAAGAATGTGATGAATGATATGTGATGTATGAGATTGATCATGTTCTTGTAATAGGATTCACGACTTGCATGTCGATGAGTATGACAACCGGCAGGAGCCATAGGAGTTGTCTTAATTTATTGTATGACCTGCGTGTCATTGAAGAACGCCATGTAACTTACTTTACTTTATTGCTAAACGCGTTAGCCATAGAAGTAGAAGTAGTCGTTGGCGTGACAACTTCATGAAGACACGATGATGGAGATCATGAGGATGGAGATCATGGTGTCAAGCCGGTGACAAGATGATCATGGAGCCCCGAAGATGGAGATCAATGGAGCTATATGATATTGGCCATATCATGTCACAACTATATAATTGCATGTGATGTTTATTATGATTATGCATCTTGTTTACTTAGGACGACGGTAGTAAATAAGATGATCCCTTACAAAATTTCAAGAAGTGTTCTCCCCTAACTATGCACCGTTGCTACAGTTCGTCGCTTCTAAGCACCACGTGATGATCGGGTGTGATGGATTCTTACGTTCACATACAACGGGTGTAAGACAGTTTTACACAGCGAAAACACTTAGGGTTAACTTGACGAGCCTAGCATGTACAGACATGGCCTCGGAACACGGAGACCGAAAGGTCGAGCATGAGTCGTATAGTAGATACGATCAACATGAAGATGTTCACCGATGATGACTAGTCCGTCTCACGTGATGATCGGACACGGCCTAGTTGACTCGGATCATGTAATCACTTAGATGACCAGAGGGATGTCTATCTGAGTGGGAGTTCATAAGATGAACTTAATTATCCTGAACATAGTCAAAAGACCTTTTGCAAATTATGTCGTAGTTCACGCTATAGTTCTACTGTTTTAGTTATGTTCCTAGAGAAAATATAGTTGAAAGTTGACAGTAGCGATTATGCGGACAGTAGAAAGCTTATGTCCTTAATGCACCGCTCAATGTGCTGAACCCCAAACGTTGTTTGTGGATGTTTCGAACATCGAACATACACGTTTTAATAACTACGTGATAGTTCAGTTAAATGGTTTAAGTAGAGGCACCAAAGACGTTTTCGAAACGTCGCGGAACATATGAGATGTTTCGAGGGCTGAAATTGGGATTTCAGGCTCGTGCCCACGTCAAGAGGTATAAGACCTCCGACGATTTTCTTAACCTGCAAACTAAGGGAGAAAACCTCAATCGTTGAGCTTGTGCTCAGATTGTCTGAGTGCAACAATCACTTGAATCGAGTGGGAGTTGATCTTCCAGATGAGATAGTGATGTTTCTCCAAAGTCATTGCCACCAAGCTGCTAGAGCTTCGTGATGAACTATAACATATCAGGGATGGATATGATGATCCTTGAGGTATTCACGATGTTTGACACCGCGAAAGTAGAAATCAAGAAGGAGCATCAATTGTTGATGGTTAGTGAAACCACTAGTTTCAAGAAGGTCAAGGGCAAGAAGGGATACTTCATGAAACGGCAAATCAGCTGCTGCTCCAGTGAAGAAACCCAAGGTTGAACCCAAACCCGAGACTAAGTGCTTCTGTAATAAGGGGAACAACCACTGGAGCAGCATTACCCTAGATACTTGGTAGATGAGAAGGCTGGCAAGGTCGATAGAAGTATATTGGATATACATTATGTTAGTGTGTACTTTACTAGTACTCCTAGTAGCACCAGGGTATTGGATACCGGTTCGGTTGCTAAGTGTTAGTAACTCGAAATAAAAGCTACGGCATAAACGGAGACTAGCTAAAGGTGAGCTGACGATATGTGTTGGAAGTGTTTCCAATGTTGATATGATCAAGCATCGCACGCTCCCTCTACCATCGAGATTTGGTGTTTGCGTTGAGCATAGACATGATTGGATTATGTCTATCGCAATACGGTTATTCATTTAAAGAGAATAATGGTTACTCTATTTATTTGAATAATACCTTCAATGGTCTTGCACCTAAAATGAATGGTTCATTGAAATCTCGATCGTAGTGATACACATGTTCATGCCAAAAGATAGTAATGATAGTACCACCTATTTGTGGCACTGCCACGTAAGTCATATCGGTATAAAATGCATGAAGAAGCTCCATGTTGATGGATCTTTGGACTCACTCATTTTTGAAAAGTTTGAGACATGCGAACCATGTCTATTGGTATATATGCATGAAGAAACTCCATGCAAATGGACCGTTCGGCCTCACTTGATTTTGAATCACTTGAGATATGCAAATCATACCACATAGGCAAGATGACTGAAAAGCCTCGGTTTCAATAAGATGGAACAAGATAGCAACTTGTTGGAAGTAACACATTTTGATGTGTGCAGTCCAATAAATGCTGAGGCATGCAGTGAATATCGTTATGTTCTTACTTCACAGATGATTCGAGTAGATGTTGAGAATATTTACTTGATGAAACACAACTCTGAATTATTGAATGGTTCAAGTAATTTCAGAGTGAAGTAGAAGATCATTGTGACAAGAGGATAAAATGTCTATGATACGATCATAGAGATGAATATATGAGTTACGAGTTTTGGCACACAATTAAGACATTGTGGAAATTGTTTCATAATTAATACCGCCTGGAACACCATAGTATGATGGTGTGTCCGAACATCATAGTTGCACCCTATTGGATATGGTGCGTACCATGATGTCTCTTATCGAATTACCACTATCGTTCATGGGTTAGGCATTAGAGACAACCACATTCACTTTAAATAGGGCACCACGTAATTCCGTTGAGATGACACCGTGTGAATTATGGTTTAGAGAAACCTAAGTTGTCGTTTCTTAAAGGTTTGGGGCTGCGAAGCTTATGTGAAAAAGTTTCAGGATTGATAAGCTCGAACCCAAAGCGGATAAAATGCATCTTCATAGGACACCCAAAACAGTTGGGTATACCTCATGTCTCAGATCCGAAAGCAATAAGGGATTGTTTCTAGAATCAGGTCCTTTCTCGAGGAAAAGTTTCTCTCGAAAGAATTGAGTGGGAGGATGGTGGAGACTTGATAAGGTTATTGAACCGTCACTTCAACAAGTGTGTAGCAGGGCACAGGAAGTTGTTCCTGTGGCACCTACACCAATTGAAGTGGAAGCTTATGATAGTGATCATGAAGCTTCGGATCAAGTCACTACCGAACCTCGTAGGACGACAAGGACACGTACTACTTCGGAGTGGTACGGTGATCCTGTCTTGAAGGTCATGTTGCTAGACAACAATGAACCTACGAGCTATCGAGAAGCGATGGTGGGCCCAAATTCCGACAAATGGTTAGAAGCCATGAAATCCGAGATAGGATCCATGTATCAGGACAAAGCAAGGACTTTGGTGGACTTGCCCGATGATCGGCAAGCCATTGAGATAAATGGATCTTTAAGAAGAAGACAGACGTGGAAGGTAATGTCACCGTCTATGAAGCTCGACTTGTGGCGAAGAGTTTTTTCACAAGTTCAAGGAGTTGACTACGATGAGATTTTCTCATCCGTAGCAATGCTTAAGTCCGTGGAATCATGTTAGCATAAGCTGCATTTATGAAAATCTGGCAGATGGATGTCAAAACGAGTTTCCTTGCCAACTTTCGTAAGGAAAGGTTGTATATGATACAATCAGAAAGGTTTTGCCGATCCTAAGGATGCTAAAAGGTATGCAAAGCTCCAGCAATCCTTCTAAGGACTGGAGTGAGCATCTCGGAGTTGGAATGTATGCTTTGATGATGATCAAAGATTTTGGTGTATACAAAGTTTATGAGAAACTTGTATTTCCAAAGAAGTGAGTGGGAGCACTATAGAATTTCTGATGAGTATATGTTGATCAGAAATGATGTAGAATTTCTAGAAAGCATATAGGGTTATTTGAAAGGTGTTTTTCAATAGAAAACCTGGATTAAGCTATTTGAACATTGAGGATCAAGATCTATGAGGATGGATCAAAAAACGCTTAATGGTACTTTTCAAATGAGCACATACCTTGACATGATCTTGAAGGTGTTCAAGATGGATCAGTCAAAGAAGGAGTTCTTGCCTGAGTTATAAGGTATGAAGTTAAGACTTAAAGCTCGACCATGGCAGAATAGAGAGAAAGGACGAAGGTCGTCCCCTATGCTTAAGACATAGGCTCTACAGTATGCTATGCTGAGTACCGCACCTGAAGTGTGCCTTGCCATGAGTCAGTCAAGGGGTACAAGAGTGATCCATGAATGGATCACAGACAGCGGTCAAAGTTATCCTTGGTAACTAGTGGACTAAGGAATTTTCTCGATTATGGAGGTGGTAAAAGAGTTCGTCGTAATGGTTACGTCGATGCAAGCTTAACACCTATCCGGATAGCTCTAAGAAGAGATACCGGATACGTATTATGGGGCAACAATTTAGAATAGCTCCAAGTAGAACAGTTATTTGGAATAGCTCCAAATAGAACGTGGTAGCTACATCTAGGAGATGACATAGAGATTTGTAAAGCACACACGGATCTGAAAGATTCAGACCCGTTGACTAATAACCTCTCTCACAAGCATAACATGATCAAACCCCAGAACTCATTGAGTCTTAATCACATGATGATGTGAACTAGTTTACAGACACTAGTAAACTCTTTGGATGTTGGTCACATGGCGACGTGACCTATCAGCGTTAATCACATGACGATGTGAACTAGATTATTGACTCTAGTGCAAGTGGGAGACTGTTGGAAATATGCCCTAGAGGCAATAATAAATTAGTTATTATTATATTTCCTTGTTCATGATAATCGTTTATTATCCATGCTATAATTGTATTGATAGGAAACTCAGATACATGTGTGGATACATAGACAACACCATGTCCCTAGTAAGCCTCTAGTTGACTAGCTCGTTGATCAATAGATGGTTACGGTTTCCTGACCATGGACATTGGATGTCATTGATAAAGGGATCACATCATTAGGAGAATGATGTGATGGACAAGACCCAATCCTAAGCCTAGCACAAAGATCGTGTAGTTCGTATGCTAAAGCTTTTATAATGTCAAGTATCTTTTCCTTAGACCATGAGATTGTGCAACTCCGGGATACCGTAGGAATTCTTTGGGTGTATCAAACGTCACAACGTAACTGGGTGGCTATAAAGGTGCATTACAGGTATCTCCGAAAGTGTCTGTTGGGTTGGCACGAATCGAGACTGGGATTTGTCACTCCGTGTAAACGGAGAGGTATCTCTAGGACCACTCGGTAGGACATCATCATAATGTGCACAATGTGATCAAGGAGTTGATCACGGGATGATGTGTTACGGAACGAGTAAAGAGACTTGCCGGTAACGAGATTGAACAAGGTATCAGTATACCGACGATCGAATCTCGGGCAAGTACAGTACCGCTAGACAAAGGGAATTGTATACGGGATTGATTAAGTCCTTGACATCGTGGTTCATCCGATGAGATCATCGTGGAGCATGTGGGAGCCAACATGAGTATCCAGATCCCGCTGTTGGTTATTGACCGGAGAACGTCTCGGTCATGTCTGCTTGTCTCCCGAACCCGTAGGGTCTACACACTTAAGGTTCGATGACGCTAGGGTTATAAAGGAAGCTTGTATGTGGTAACCGAATGTTGTTCGGAGTCCCGGATGAGATCCCGGACGTCACAAGGAGTTCCGGAATGGTCCGGAGGTAAAGATTTATATATGGAAAGTTGTTGTTCGGGTTCCGAAAAAAGTTCGGGTTTTTCGGTATTGTACCGGGAAGCTTCCAGAAGGTTCCGGAGGATTCCGGAGGGGTCCGGAGGTCCGGAAATTGTTCCACCACGTCCAATACAGTAGCATGGGCTGTAAGGGGGCGCCGTAGCCTTAATGGGCCAGGGGTACCAGCCCCCCCAAGGCCCATGCGCATGGGAAGGGTAAAACCCTAGAGGGGAGGCCTCCACTTGACTTGGGAGGCACTCCTCCCCCCTTGGCCGCACCCCTTGGGGTGGGAAACCCTAAAGGGGGCACAGCCCCCTTCCCCCCTATATATATTTGAGGTTTTGGGGCTGCCAACACATGAGTTCTCTCCCTCTTGGTGCAGCCCTACCTCTCTCCCTACTCCTCCTCTCCCATGGTGCTTGGCGAAGCCCTACGGGATTGCCACGCTCCTCCATCACCACCACGCCGTTGTGCTGTTGTTGGATGGAGTCTTCCTCAACCTCTCCCTCTCTCCTTGCTAGATCAAGGCGTGGGAGACGTCACCGGGCTGTACGTGTGTTGAACGTGGAGGTGCCGTGCGTTCGGCACTTGATCATCGGTGATTTGAATCACGACGAGTACGACTTCATCAACCCCGTTCACTTGAACGCTTCCGCTTAGCGATCTACAAGGGTATGTAGATGCACTCTCCTTCCCCTCGTTGCTGGTTTCTCCATAGATAGATCTTGGTGACACGTAGGAAAATTTTGAATTTCTGCTACGTTCCCCAACAATAATACCACGGTTGAAATGTTTGTTTGATGGCACGGAAAAGACCGTAAGAAAGACGGAAAGTTGAGAGTACCCGCTGACGGGTCGCAGTGGAGAAAAATCGAGAGAAAGTACAGGGAGGAGTTTGCAGGTGACCCAAGGAACATATGGTTTGGTCTAAGCACAGATGGCATTAATCCTTTTGGGGAGCAGAGTAGCAACCATAGCACGTGGCATGTGACTCTATGTTTGTATAACCTTCCTCCTTGGTTGAGCATGAAGCGGAAATTCATTATGATGCCAGTGCTCATCCAAGGCCCTAAGCAACCCAACAAAGACATTGATGTGTAGCTAAGGCCATTAGTTGAAGAACTATTACAGATGTGGAATGGAAAAGGTGTACGTGCATGGGAT
Source organism: Triticum aestivum (assembly GCF_018294505.1). Lineage (NCBI taxonomy): Eukaryota > Viridiplantae > Streptophyta > Magnoliopsida > Poales > Poaceae > Triticum > Triticum aestivum. The sequence continues at coordinate 796,651,951 of NC_057798.1, read as the reverse complement.
GAGCACAAACAGGAAGAATTTGACCTAAAGGCGTTGCTGTTCATGACCATTAATGATTGGCCTGCTCTTAGTAACCTTTCAGGACAGACAGACAAGGGATACCGCGGATGCACGCAATGTTTGGATTATACCGACAGTATATATTTGGATAGTTGTAGGAAGAATGTGTACCTGGGACATCGTCGATTTCTTCCAAGCAGGCATCCCGTAAGAAAGAAAGGAAAGCATTTCAAAAGTGAGGCGGATCACTGGATGAAGCCTCGCCACCGTACTGGTGCTGATGTACATGATATGGTCAAAGATTTGAAGGTAATCTTTGGAAAGGGTCCTGGCGGACAACCTGTTCTTAAGGACGCTAACGGAAGCGCACCCATGTGGAAGAAGAAATCTATATTTTGGTACCTGCCCTATTGGAAAGACCTAGATGTCCGCTCCGCAATCGACGTGATGCACATGACCAAGAATCTTTGTGTGACCCTGCTTGGCTTCTTGGGCGTGTATGGGAAGACAAAAGATATACTAGAGGCACGGGAGGATCAGCAACGTATGCACGGAAAAGACGGCATACATTAGGGTCATGCCAGCTATGCTCTTACCAAAGAAGAGAAGGAAATCCTCTTTGAATGTCTGCTCAGTATGAAGGTACCTTCTGGCTTCTCGTCGAATATAAAAGGAATAATAAATATGGCAGAGAAAAAGTTCTAGAACCTAAAGTCTCATGACTGCCATGTGATTATGACACAACTGCTTCCGTTTGCATTGATGGGGCTTTTACCGGAAAATATTCGATTAGCCATTGTGAAGCTATGTGCATTTCTCAATGCAATCTCTCAGAAGGTAATCGATCCAGAAATCATACCAAGGTTACAGAATGATTTCGTGCAATGTCTTGTCAGTTTCGAGTTGGTGTTCCCACCATCCTTCTTCAACATCGTGACGCAAATCCTAGTTCACCTATGCGAAGAGATTAATGTTATTGGTCCTGTATTTCTACACAATATGTTCCCCTTTGAGAGGTTCATGGGAGTCTTGAAGAAATATGTTCATAACCGTGCTAGGCCAGAAGGAAGCATCACGAAGGGCCATGAAAATGAGGAGGTCATTGATTTTTGTGTTGACTTTATTCCTGAACTTAAGCCGATTGGTGTTCCTGAATCGCGGCATAAGGGCAGACTTGATGGAAAAGGCACGCTAGGAGGGGATCAAATAATATGTATGGACGGGCATTCTCTCACTGAAGCACACTATATAGTTCTACAGAATTCCGCCTTGGTGGCTCCGTATATGGAGGAACACCAGAATTTTCTACACTACAAATACCTGGAGCAGTCTGACGACTGGATTACACGTGAACAAACGGGGACTTTCGCCGGTTGGTTGCAGACACGTGCCATGCATAATGGCGATATTGAAGATGACTTGTACTTGTGTCCCAGTTACCATCTTCGAATATAATGACTTTCAAAGCATACGACATAAATGGGAATACATTTTACACGATCGCCCAAGATAAGAAGAGCACCAACCAAAACAGTGGTGTCCGCTTTGATGCAACAACCAACACGGGAAAGGAAACATATTATGGTTACATAGAGGACATATGTGAACTTAATTATTGAGGTGGTTTGAAGGTCCCTTTGTTTCGGTCCACTCGAAGACCCAGCCCAACGCCCAGGTCTGATTTCCCCGGCCACCATATACACAGCTAGAATAAGAACCGTGTAGCCTCCCGCGGTGGCGGCATTTCTCTAGTATTGTCTCCGGTCATGCCGATGAGGTGCCGACTTCAACGACATAGCGACGACTGCACACACGCCAATGGCGACTCTGTCGAGCTCTTGTCACCTCTGGCTAAACTTAACAGGATGAGTACGTTGATCTCATAGTAGGTAAATGCCCATGCGTTGCTACGGGCGATAAGAAAGGTAGATGAAACAAATAAATGATTCAAACACAATTTCACATCGTAGATCTATCATGTAACAATCCAGTTTTAGCAATTTCATTGATTAACCAATGCTCTGAGCTTATGAAAAATTCTAAACATGAACTAACACATGTAGCTTTTGAATATGCACAATCTTAGTTGCATCTACCAAGCCGTTAGTACATGCAAGCTGTTTGCAAAACATCTTAGTGCAGTGCGTGCAATTCATGTCGCGCTCATGTCAGCCGGTGCGGCGAAGCGCGCATATTGCTTCTAGTTCGCTTCCAAATCACATCAGTACACCCACGGAACTTCCCCACCATGTCACTCATGAGTAAGTTATCAGCCCCGACCTGGTACACATAGAACAGAGAAGGGTGTTTCTGTTTGTAAAGAGGAACCATACCACGAAGTACAAAGCAAAGCTAAGTTGGTCCGAAAAACATCCCGTAAACTGACTTCGAAACTGCCATTTCCTTTTTCTTATTTTATTTTCCTATTGGTGATTCAAAGTTATGTTTTCATTTTCAGCTACTATCAGCGGAACAGCATGAACATTTTGGAGTAGTACACTACACGGTACGATGCAGTTGCAGCTAGCGTACGTCTCACTATTAGTTCAGAAGGCACGGACCAGGTCAAATTCAGTTTCAACTTTTATTTTGTCTTTGGCGCGCAACACATGGAACAGGTTAAATGCAAAGTTGTCACTTTGTTATTACTGCTGCCTGCTGGCCGGTGGTGTAGGATGCAAGACTACCGACGACGGCGAGAGGCGGAAGAGAACAAGCACATGGAAAAGAACAACCAACCAATCACCTCAAGATGGGACTCTACCTACTGGCACTGCCAAGCGCCTACTCGTCGCCGTCTCCGCCGCCGCCGAAGAGCACGGACCGGTAGTAGAGAAGGACGAGGACGAGGACCAGCATGAGCGCCACGCCGATGGCGGATTCCCCAACGTGGTGCACAGCGTCGGGCGAGCCGCCGAACGCGAACACGTCAAGGCCGCGGTAGGAGGATAGGAGGGTGATGAGGAGAAGGAGCCCGATAGGGAGGAGGAGTAGGCCCACGGGGCCGAGCAGCTCGGCGATGCCATCGGTTACCGGCGCACCCCCGTGACCCACGAAAAGCGGCCAGGCAACCAGCAGCCCCAAGGCCATCGCCAGCAGCAGCCCATGTGGCGCCCCTGGCGGCTCAGCGTAGTACTGCTCGTCCGCCATTGACACCTCCTTGTTCTCTTGCTAGCAGTCTTTGTCTCACCTGGCGACAATTGTGTGAGGCGTGGTAATGGTCGTGGCCAGTGGGTAGAGTACTCAAGCATTTAGAAGGGTGGGCGCGCAGCGCAGCGGAGATAGGCATGTGATTTAATGGGGGAGGGGCGGATATCACATGATGGAAAAAAGTGTTGGGGTAGTGGTAACGTATGGCTACTGAAAGTGGGCTCCAGGAAGGTTCCACGAAAGTTCAGACTAGTTTTTTTAGAAAGTTTAGGTCAACTCTAGCCGATCCCCTATAGAAGTTTCTAGTCGACTAAAGTTTAGTGAAGTATATTTACAGCGAAAACTTTTGGCTTTGCCTAGCCGATCCCCTATATATAACGGAGTGTAGTTTTGTTTTCTTTAACTTACGCAATTCTAGTTCACATTACAAGTACATATAAACTGCACACATAGAAACTAAACATACGTATGAAGGTTCAAGCAAATCACGAATATAGTTTGTGAAAAGTATGAGAGCTCCCGGGAGCCCCTATACCCTCGTGAACAGTAAATTGAAAGAAGAAATGAAAATAAACTAAGAAAATATGGAACTTCTGGGGGATGAAATATGATCAAACTTTTGAAGTTCTTGCAAATTTTCAGCCACATATATAACAATCGAGGATGCCTAAGAAAACAAAATTACTGCTCAAAAGTGCACATAAACTTTGAACACTGGCTTTATTTTTTTAGATGAGGGCTCCTCGAATGTTAGTTGAGGCTGAAACTTTGCTAGTACGTCAAATGTTTTATCATGGTTGATGTTCCAAAGTTTCAGAATTTTTTGATTTTGTTGTTAATTTTTTTTTGAATTTACTGTTCATAGAGGGTGTAGGGGCACCTGGGTGTTGAACTTGAATGTCCTGTCTCATATTGTTTACAAACTGAATTCAAAGTTTACAAACCGAATTATTCAAATTTAAACACACCAAATGGTTCAAATGTAGCAACAACATGTAAAATGACACCTAGGAAGTGTTACGAAAATCAGAGATTCATTATTTCCTAGAAAGTTAAAACCAACGATCTTTTACCGAAAAGAAACAGTTTATCATTCAGGGTGAAATCAACATTTTCTATATGAGCAAGGGATGAATACATTGTGCCTATATCCGTGGATTAGCTCATATAGCTCAGCGGTCGGAGCGCGTTTCACCCCACTGACCTGGGTTCAACCTCTCTTCAGGTCAAATTTAGGTCTCACATTCTCTCGTAAATATAATGCCGCTGGGTTCCTCCCCAACTGGTCTAGTTTTTTAATTGTGCCTATATCCAAATTATCCAAATTGTAATCTCCTAAATGCTCTTTGCGAAACATCTTAGCACAGTGCATGCAGTACATGTTGCGCTCATGTTTGCGGGCGCAGCAAAGCGCGCATGTTGCTTCTAGTTCGCTTCCAAATCACATCAGTACACCCGCGGAACTCCCCCACCGCGTCACTCATGACTAATGAGTAGCCCGATCCAGTGCACGTAGAAGGGAGAAGCGCGTGTATTTGCAAAGAGGAACCATAAGATACCACGAAGTAGTAAGCAAGCTACGTTCCTGCCTAGGATAAGTTTATCGTCACTTGTTAGTACACGGATGTTTCAGCTAAATAACCCGTGAAGCTGACTTCAACTGGCCATTTTATTTTCTTTTTTTCCTTTTGGAGATTCAAAGTTATGTTTTCATTTTCAGCTACTATCAACAAATTTTCAATGATCCTTACCAAAGATAATTTACTCAAGCAATGATGTGTCGGCTATTCACGATGTTGCTTTTGTGTTCACGACGAAAGAATCCAACACGTATTCATCGATTGCCCTCCCGCGAAGTTACTTTGGCGGGCCATTCATATAGCTTTTAATATTATTCCTCCAGTCAGTATAGATGCCTTGTTTGAGATGTGGCTAAATGGAGTGAAACCTGATATTGGGTCAAGTATTCGGATTCGAATATGCGCAATTCTTTGGGCTATATGGAACTATAGGAATGATATGATTTTTAACATACTTTATGTGCTAAATTTCTTGCAGGTTATTTTCGGAGCTACAGCGGATCCGTACGTGGTTGCTACTCACTCCTATGGGCTCCAGGGAGCATTTGGCTACTTGGTGCAACCGATAGGAGATGGTAGCACGGGCTATCTTCAACCGGTTTGGATGGCTGACGCATAATAGGATAGGTCCTTAATGTCCTTTCGTCTAGCCGGTTGTGGCGATGATTTGTTTTCCTAGCTTTCATTTTTCTTTGCTCACTTCGTGAGCTGTACTTTGGCTACCAGACTATTTGTTTTGCTGAACTTTCTTTAATAAAGTGGCCGTATGCATCTTTCCGATGCAGAGGCCGGGAGAAAACCTCCTTTAGAAAAAAAGGTACTATCAACAGAACACCATGAGCTTTTTTGGAGTAGTACTACGAGGCAGTTTGCAGTGCCGGAATCGACAGCTTTTTGCGCGCCGTGGTGCCTCGGTTTCATACTGAAGCATTGCACGGATATTTGAAAGCTGCCACATACCCCCCCCCCCCACCACACACACACACACACACACACACACACACACACACACACCAGCCCCTGCTCATTCAAGATCCTCAACACAGCGCATCATGTATATGAAAGCAACTCCTCAGATAATACATACAGATCGTGTCAAGGTACAATCTCTAGCTGAAAGAGGTAGCAAAAACACATGCTCAACACGAATGACTGTTGTGTGATCATATGAACATGGCTTGCCAATTATACCGCCTCGCTGAAAAAGCCACAGTCGATACTTTCACATCCTTGTGGTGCAGCCAAGATTTATACAGATTAGACCTAACTAGAGGCATCTATTTATTTGTTCACAATATATTTATAAGGTCCCGTAATTCAGTGCTCTCTGTAACTCATTTCTCCATTTATTAAGTACCTACAAGATCAAAACAAAAATCTAAAATGTTAGTATGCAAATGTAAAATGCTTGTCTGTTTAAAAAGGACCACAATTTGAATTTGATGCAAAATGTTCTTTCCAGCTTGATAAAGTCATCCGAAGATGTTCTAGTAAGGCTCGGGTAGTCCCTGGTTCCTGTTACTACCTCCATGATTATTACACCTAAACTGAATATGTCTGATTTTGGTGTAATTATACCACCATGCAAGAATTCTGGTGCCATGTAACCACTGAATCATAAAACTTGAAAGTATTAAAGTCGCCATAAAGGAAACACATCTTTCTTATAAATGAAATGCAATGAGTGAAAAAGTGACATTGACTTACAATGTTCCGTCAAGAGACGAAGTGCTGATAGTTTGTTGATGAATTAGTCTTGACAGACCGAAGTCTATGATTTTTGGGACCATACCTTCATCGAGCAATATGTTGGAAGGTTTTAAGACTAGTTGAATGATAGGCGTAACAAGATTCTCATGAAGGTGACATAAGCCATAGCAAATCCCCTCAATTATATTGCTGCGTGTGCTCCAATCAAGTCGACAAGATTCATCTACAGTTGCAACCAAAAGAAGAGCATCCTAGAGATGTTAGGAGAAAATCATGCTCTACTTAATGCATGAAAGTGCTACCCTACAACATGGTATTGTACCTTCTCATTTCACATTTATAGACTCGTGTCATCATTACCACAGATTGATCAGTTGTCACAGTCAGTATATGTGTGAACAAAAAACAGTTTCGAGGGAAAAAAAAACTCAAACCTCACAAACTACAATCATGTAAAAAGAGGGAACGGAGAAAATTAACTGACAAATACTTATCAAGGCCTCGCTTGGGCAGGTACTCCAGGCAAAGTAACCTTTCTATGATATTTGCAAAAATGGGTTTCCCACTGTACTCCAAACACGCATTCCGTGTTTCATGGAAATACCCTAAAAGTCGCACTATATTGAGGTGCTTAAGCATCATATGATGATAAACCTCATTCTCAAATTGCTTTTGCAGGTCTGGTCTAAATGATGATGCAAGCTTCTTGACAGCAAAACCACCGTGACCAATTAAAGGCATCATATCAATAAGGATAATAGCTTTTGGTTCTTAACTGTATTCGTATGCGATCTTACCTTATAAACCACACCAAAACCACCGTGACCAATTATTTGCTCTTCGGAGTAATCATCTGTGATTTCTTTCAAATGATGTAACACTATACTATCCAGTCTTGAAGTATGATCCTTGAAATGCTTTCCGGCTTAACTTTTTTCAATAGGTTAGCAAGGTGGAAAGGATCTCCATCTGTAGCAGGTTCTTCGTACTATATCAATGAGGTGAAAAGAATTTGAAACTCTGATGGTGGCGTAATTGATGATGTCTCATTTCAGACCCATTGACGTTGCCGATGTGGAAATGTGATGATCTACTCCCTCCGTTTTTATTTAGTTTGCATATTAGCTTTGGTCAAAGTCAAGATTTACAAACTTTAACCAAGTTTATAAACAAAAATATTAAGATATACGATATTAAATCAACAACATTAGATTTATTGTTGAATGTACTTTCACATCGTATAGATTTATCATCATTGGTCAAACTTTACAAAGTTTGACTTCAGTCAACTCTAATATGCAGAGTACATCCTTAGCAATTGTATGCAATGTTGTTACATGATGCTTGTGCTCCTGATAAGTGCTTATATTATTACCGGTCATATCAACCGCAATGTGCTCACCTAGACTGGGAGGAGTATTATGGGAAACAATGTCAATTGCTGGAAGAGGGTTCGAAGCTCTCACGGTGGCATCATTGGCGATGTACACTTTGAGGCCTAATTCCCCTTTCACATGGGGGAACATACCATGGTTCTCCAATGGATAATGCAGGATGCCATCATCGGTGAAGGTCACAAATGAGGTCCCGGCAATTCTGACCTTGCCAAGGAAGGAGTAGGAACCTTCGACAGACTTGGGGATGTTGTAGACACATGCTTCAGGAGCAAGGTAGGGAAGATTTGTTAGATCAGAGTCAGACAGGTTGAAGTAGAAGCGCTTGTTCCACAATAGGTTCAAGTCCTTCTCCTTGATGGCAGTGCGGAACTGCTAACCATCAAAGTTAAGCTCGAAACAAGTGCTGGTAGAACCTTCTCCATCCTTGAGCAGGAGGTCGTGAGAATTCGCAACCTCCATGCCCAACTTATATGATGCCATTGCCGCTTTAGATGTGGCAGTCTTATGATGTACATTTGTATCCATGATATGCAAGTCTCTCACTTCATCATGCACGTGCTGCTGAGAAGCATTCAGATTAGTATCAGTCATATCAGCAACAGTCTGCTCAGCTGGAGTTGGAAGTGTATTGTTCGAAGCATGATCCATTACCAGGAGAAGGTTCGAAGCTCTGATGGTGGCCTCATTGGTGATGTATACTTTGAGGCCCAAATCCCCTTTCACACCGGTGAAAAACCCGCGCTTCTCCAATGGATAGCGCATGAGAACCTTGTCCATCCTTGGGCAAGAGCTCGTAAGCACTCACGACCTCCATGTCAAGCTTATATGTCGCCATTACCCTGCAGATGCTGCAATCTACTGAACCGTTGTGCAGAAGAAGATAAACACAATTAGTTAGCACCATCATAGATGTTACAAACTGGTTGTCACTGCTAAAATAATACTAGCTAGTCACATTTTTTTATCCATAAAAAGCTTAGACGTTGCAAATTACAAAAACAACTACACTTGCAAGACCACAACCATTTATGGCAGAGCCATATGTGCAGGGCCCAATATTTCTATTCAGACCAAAAGGATCAAAAGAAAGTCAACTTCAAACATGGACATCCAATCGACAAACTGAACTCCCAACGTATTGGAGCTCACACGGAATGGGAGATACACACACAGTGACACAAATGGAAACCAACATGTACATTAGCTGTACTCCCCGACTCCCTGGAGGACTAGAACTAGACTTACAAATACCCGCATCAGGGAGCCTTGATCCACAAGCACATGAATCTTTCTTGCTAAAAGACAGACAGGGGCACTACCTGAGATTATTGAACCACATAATCAGCGAGATATGTTGGTTAGCGCGAAGCTGAGAGGTTTCGGGAGGGCACCGACGACCTGGGGTGGAGCAGCCGGACGCATGCTCGGTGCTTCACTCCAAACCCATGTATGCCATCCCTCACCGGGCTGGTGGTGTAAGCGAGCGCGGGAAGGCAGAGCTGGACCAAGGATTTGACGAGGGATGGAAGGAAGGCTTCGCTTCGGCCGTGTCGAAGAGAAAGGTTGGCTGCTTGGCTGTGTGCGACGGTGAAGCACGTAGAGGAGACACGCGCTCCCTGGCATTGGGTCGTAGGCCAACCCTACACTACCCCATACTTGACGATGACCTCATAGGCCATGTCGGGCTGGCCGGCCGCTCCTCAGTCATCGTCGTCGGAGCCATTCTCAGAGTCGGAGTCGTTGGGCTTGGGGCGGCGGAAGGGGCACGGTGTGATGACGGGGCTTCCCAGTAGCCGCCTGTCGCTCGCGGTTGATCGTCTCCGCTTCCTCCTCGGCCCCGCGCAGTGCGGCCGCGGCCACCGACGATGTGGGCGGGGGGAGAGGATGGAGGTCTCGCTGAGAGACCACTCCTCGTCGTACTTGGTCATCTCCGGTCGAGGCAGCGAAGCTGGCGCTTGCTCGTCTCCGTGTCGTCTTGGAGCGGTCCAGGGCCCAGTTTTATGCCAGCTCCGGGCCCACCATCATGTTTGGCGACAGGACATCAGAGTTCGCGACCTCCAACCGGGCGTGCTGCATTGCGCTTGTCCAGCCGTGCGTACTATCTGTCGACGTACTCCGCCACCAATAGGGCACTCCGGGAGGACGAGCTACTGCCGCCGCTGTGGTAGTGGACAAGGCGACCGCGTGCCTTTGCGGGAAATGGCTGGGTGGCAGATAGTGGCGATCCACTGGGTTTTTCTCTCATCTCTTGCCATTTCTCATTTATCTTTATCCTTTTATTTTTATTTTTCAGCATTAAAGCAAAGAAAGATTGACCAAGAAGAAATGGGAGGTATCGACTCGACTGACTCTTATGTGTAACGATTAAGTTCTTTGCCTTTTGAGCTACATCCTGACGTGCAAACATTACACTATTTCAAGTCTTCAACCAATTAATAGGACATCGTATAGAGGCCGCGTCAATTGATTCACATAGGAGGGAGTATAATTCGTTATGTGTGCGATCTACTTATGCAATGCTCTAACATTGGCTTGACAGCCGGATTTCAATGGCAGGATGCATCATTCCGTTGGCGCGCATCTTGTCAGTGATCCTCATATTGTTCGGTTGGAAGATTGAGCTACAATGTCGTGATAAAGTGGTTACTCAAATCGTGAGCAAACTCGGTATTTTTCACTAGGAGCAGTCTTTTGCTTAGAAATTCTCAGGATCCTTTCAACGAGAGTAAACAAATGAATAAAGTGTCTGATCTACTTATGCAAGGCTCTAACATTGTCTTGACAACCGGATTCAATGGCAACATGCATCATTCCGTGGGTGCGCAACTTGTCAGTGATCCTCATATTGTTCGGTTGAAAGATTGAGCTACAATGTCGTGATAAAGTGGTTACTCAAATCGTGAGCAAACTTGGTATTTTTCACTAGGAGCAGTCTTTTGCTAAGAAATTCTCAGCATTCTTTCAATGAGAGTAAACAAATGCATAAAGTGTCTGATCTACTTATGCAAGGCTCTAACATTGGCTTGACAGCCGGATTCAATGGCAACATGCATGATTCCATGGGCGTGCAACTTGTCAGTGATCCTCATATTGTTCAGTCGGAAGATTGAGCTACAATGTCATGATAAAGTGGTTACTCAAATCGTGAGCAAACTCGGTATTTTTCACTAGGAGTAGGCTTTTGCTTAGAAATTCTCAGCATTCTTTCAACGAGAGTAAACAAGTGCATAAAGTGTAGTTTGAAACTGACATTACACGCTTCTTTTGGATTGTGGAGATGATACATCCCATTACTGCAAAGTAGATGGGCACCGGTAATGGTTGTGTGCACATAATAATTTTAGTATGAAACAAGATTTCCGTTAATTAAATCTTTTAGATCTGTATCATCGTATTGTGGTAGCAATACTTTTTAAAATCTATTTATTTACGGGTTCTTCCCCAGTGGGCTCCCTGCTCCTATCATTTTTTTTTTTTTGAGAACACTGCGCCCTAGCTTGTGGGCTCCAGTTGATTGTCTAAATGTGCCCAGTTGAAGATCCAAGCAGCAGTCCATACGGCCTCGAAGTTTCCAGCCCAGTTTAGTTTGTTTTTTTTCTTTTTTCTCTTACCTGACGGCCAATATGGAAGGAAAGCTGAAGGTGATCGACAAAAGTAGAAAAAGATGGAAATTGGAGATGCGAGGAATCGAACCCAGTGCCTCTATTCCGCATTGATTAGCGCTCTACCAATTGAGCTACATCCCCATTCGCATATATAGTATTAATTCAAGAAATTAATATTAGTTAATTAACCGTGATGAAGAAAAATATTGGTACTAGTAAATATGCCAAGAAAAGCGTGAGTTAGTTTTGACCGCATGATTTAGCCCAGATTTGACGTACCCCAGGGACGCTATACTCAAACTAACTCCTTTCTATCAAACAAAATTGAAGGCGAGTTGGTTTTTCTACTGATTATGCAGTTCTTTGTTTCACGCCGAAAAAAATCTTTACAGGTGAGGTGTTCTGGCTCGCTCACGGCGGCCTTATGCAATCTTTGCATCACGTAACGGTGACATGGCAGCAGCCGCAGCGAGCCTGCCCTTCGCCGCCCCACTCGAAGACCCAGCCCAGCGCCCAGGTCTGACTTCCCCGACAACCATATCCACGGCCAGAATAAGGTCTGCGAGCCTCCCGTGTTGGTGGCACTGCTCCGGTACTATCTCCGGCCATGCCGACAAGGCGACGACTCTGGACGATATATCGATGACTGCCGCGGCGCTCCTGCTGCTGCTGCTGCTCTCTCTCTCTCTCTCTCTCTCTCTCTCTCTCTCTCTCTCTCTCTCTCTCTCTCTCTCTCTCTCTCTCTCTCTCTCTCTCTCTCTCTCTCTCTCTCTCTCTCTCTCTCTCTCTCTCTCTCTCTCTCTCTCTCTCTGCCCATCATCGCTTTATTCGTCCACGCCCAACGACGAGAACAAGGCATCACGCCGATGGGGCGACCACGCAGGCGGCGAACATACAAGGCAGAGCTGGAGGACGAGACGACGCCACTGGTTGCAAAGCACACACACGCCAACGCTGACTCCGTCGAGCTCTTGTCACCGCTGGCTGAACTCACAAGGATGAGTACGTTGCTCTTATGCTAGGTAAATGCCCACAAGAAAGGTAGATGAAACAGATAAATGATTCATACACCAATTTCACATCGTAGGTCTATCATGTACTCCCTCCGTCCAGAAATACTTGTCATCAAAATAAATAAAAGGGGATGTATCTAGATGTATTCTAGTTCTAGATACATCTCTTTTTGTCCATTTTGATGACAAGTATTTTCCGACGGAGGGAGTAACAAACAAGTTTTAGCAATTTAATGGATTAACCAATGCTCTGTGCTCATGAAAAATTCTAAACATGAACTAACACATGTGGCTTTTGAATATGCAAAGAGAGCCTTGGCTCAGTGGTTGGGCATGCGGTTGTGCAGCCTAATGACCCGAGTTCAATTTCTATAATTGACAGGTGATGGATCAAGATTGGTGTGTGGTGGAACCACTCATCAAAAAATATCTTGATACTCATTTAAAAAAATTATGAGGACCATGTTCATCTTGGTACTCATACTAAAATGGTCGTCACCGAGGGCTCCCTGTCCTTCCATCCCTCCCTCCGCCGCCACCGAAGGACGCCACCACCTGGGGGCTGACGACGCTGGCGGGGGCCTTCCGTCTCTCCTGCGCCATGGGGCGGTGCGGAGCCCCGCGACGTGTGGTGGCACGGCCGATCTGGCCTTGGTGACGCAGCGGCTGCCTCGACCTAGGACGGTGATGGTGGCAGCGGCCGGGTCTGCGGCGACGGACCATCTGACCGCGGATCGGCGGTGGCGGCATGGAGGGACTGGTGGTTGGGTCGACGCCATGCGTGGTGTGCCCTCCAGACAGATCTGATCTGGCCGCTGCGGCCTGCTCGATGTGCGGCGGCTCATATCGGCAGCAACCCGTGCACACGATGCTTGATGGAGGTTCTTCGAGCGGATCTGGGTGAAAACCTCGTGCTCGGCTTGATGCCAAGACCGGCTGTCGGTGTCAAAACCGGCGGATCTCGGGTAGGGGGTCCCGAACTGTGCGTCTAGGCGGATGGTAACAGGAGACAAGGGACACGATGTTTTTACCCAGGTTCGGGCCCTCTCGATGGAGGTAAAACCCTATTCCTGCTTGATTAATATTGATGATACGGGTAGTACAAGAGTTGATCTACCACGAGATAAGAGAGGCTAAACCCTAGAAGCTAGCCTATGGTATGATTGTTGTTCGTCCTACGGACTAAGACTCTCCGGTTTATATAGACACCGGAGAGGGCTAGGGTTACCCAGAGTCGGTTACAATGGGAGGAGATCTTCATATCGGATCGCCAAGCTTGCCTTCCACGCCAAGGAAAGTCCTATCCGGACACGGGACGAAGTCTTCAATCTTGTATCTTCATAGTCCGGGAGTCCGGCCAAAGGTCATAGTCCGGCCATCCGGACACCTCCTAACCCAAGACTCCCTCAGTAGCCCCTGAATCAGGCTTCAATGACGACGAGTCGGGCGCGCAGATTGTCTTCGGCATTGCAAGGCAGGTTCCTCCTCCGAATATTTCATAGAAGATGTTGAGCACAAGGATAGTGTCCGGCTCTGCAAAATAAGTTCCACATACCACCATAGAGAGAATAATATCTGAACAAATCTAATCTGCTGACGTATTCCGCAGCGTGACATCACGCCACGGCCAAGCCTTTATTCGAATCATTTTACTGTTCCACCTCAGTGCGTTGAGCGAGGCGGTTTCCTTGGCACGTCTTGTCAAACAAGAGATCGTGTCCCCTTATTCCGGGATTCTAATCAATACGAGCGTGGGTAACCCAACCGTGCCTTTGGTATGACTTCCTAATTGAAAGCGAGTCCCAAACGGTTACGGGGAGGGCTCTTGGTATTCAACCTCTTTATAAAGAGACCAAGGCTCGACTCCTTTCTTTTCAATCCAATCGAATCCGCCCCTCGCCTCGAGTTCCAACACCCAAAGCTCCAGTTTTAGGCGCTTCGGACCTTCGATGATGTCCGGCTCCGACCTTCAAGGCTGGTGGATGCCTTCCTCCGTTATGGAAAAAGACGTGCGAAAGCTGAGAGACGCCAGGTATCTAACCGGCGAAATCTCACATAGGCTTCCTGCTCAAGGGCAAGCCATTCCCACTCCCCAGCCCGGTGAGAGCGTGGTGTTCACATCTCACTTCCTTCGGGGGCTAGGCTTCCCGATTGATCCCTTCGTGAGGGGGCTTATGTTTTATTACGGGCTGGAATTTCACGACTTAGCTCCGGAGTCCATCCTCCAAATCTCCTCGTTCATTGTCGTGTGTGAGGCCTTCCTCCATATTACTCCTCACTTCGGATTATGGCTTAGAACCTTCAAGGTAGAATCGAAGATGATCAAGGGGCAGCACGCTGAGTGCGGAGGAGCTATCATAAGCAAGATGGCCGACGCTCCATGGCCCGAGGGCTCTTTCCAAGAGGAGTTCGGCTTATGGCAACGGGACTGGTTTTACATCACAGCCCCCAGGGGCACCACATGGGTGGCGCCACCTGCTTTTCGCTCGGGTCCCCCACCACGGCTAGCGTCATGGGTCAATGAAGGGCTTATCTGGGGGCCGTCCAAAGACGTGCCCTTGCTGCAGGACCGCATTCGAGATCTCCTAGAAAGAGATATCAACTTGACCGTAGTGGCGCAAGTTATGCTGATTCGCCGCATGCTGCCCTGCAAACGTCGCCCTCTCCGCCTGTGGGAATTTAATCCGGAGGGACCGCGAGTCCTCCAACACTTTATGGGCACGGCGCCCGTGGAGATGTACAAATTGTTCTTCGGATCACAAGCAAGGTGTCCGGACTTGTCCGAGGACGCAGGTCTGAGCTGCAATCGCCCGGATGCCCAAGTAAGTAGCCCCGTATTTGGACACGCCATCCGTATTTTTATCATAAAATTGCCCTTAATAGAGCTATCCTTTGAACAGGAGTGGATAGCGAAAGCAAAGCTTATCACGTGTCCAGCCCCCCTGCCCGAGACCATGCCGGATCCCGTGTTGACTAGGATGCTGGAGATCGCGCTTTCGGCAGAAGGCGAAGAGGGGAACCAAGGACCTACCGCCTCCGCGAAGGAGGCTGTCAGGAAGGGAGGAATCGAGAATTCCCCCAACCAGGGAAAGAAAAGGACTGCCTCTGAAGACCCGGAGGGGATGGCCTCAAAACGGGGGAAGAAATCTTCGCCAGAGGATCCGGCGCCGGAGAATGCCCCGGCCGCATTGCGCCCCCAAGGGGATCAGCTCTCCACCGAGCCGTAAGTAAAGAAAGGGGTTGCAAAATGAGTGACATCCCTATTTTATTTCTGAGGAAGATAACCGAAATATTACCTTGCAGTTCGGATCTCAACCCTTCTCAGCAGAGCTGATCTTCAGGGGATCTTCGTCCGGAGATGCTGGAGAGTGAAACGCCTCCCCTAGCTGCACCGTCTTACGAGGCAGGCGACCCTGAGGTGTCGTCTCGGAGGGTTTCTCCAAGTCCAAACCCTGAAAAAGATTGTCAGGCTAGTCCGGCACCCTCTGGTGCGCGGTCGGAGGGGCTGAAGGATCTGCTCGGGCGAGCGTCTATCTCAGAAGAACACCGTATGTTGATGAACATGGTGATTGGAAAGATTTCATCCGCGGAAAGCGGATTGTACGAGGCCACCAGGAGTTTACTGACAGGTTTTGAGGTACGTGAAAAGGTGTACCTTTTAGTAGAGCCGCATATATAAAATGCGCCTTGTATAAATAGTAGCCCCTGAGACTCTGTGTGTTGTCAAAAGTGACGGCGCACAGAGGATCATAACCCCAGGTATAATATGTCACCTTTTCTATGAAGGTGGCGAGGCGTTCGGTGGCTAGCCGGACTGATGAATTTGCCGAGCTAAAGCGGCAACTTGACGTAGCAGATGCCTACATCGCGCTTGTAAATAAGCGGGTAGACGAGGCACAAGGTATGTTCCAAAGACATCTGATAAGAAGAGCTCGATACTCATGCCTTATAAGATATGTGCTTAATGTAGATGGTGCTGCTGCCATGGAGAACCTTCGGGAAGAACTTGCCCGAGCCAAGGAGCAAGCAAGGAAAAGTGATGCGGCTGCCATTAAAGCGGTTGAAGAGCTAAAAGCCAAACAGGCTGCTCACTGCCAGAGCAAGAAAGTAATAGCCGAGATGGCTATAAAATTGAAGGATGCTTCCGACTGCTGTAAATTTCTTGAACAAGAAGATAGGGCGGCTTAGAAGGACCTTGAAAGGATCACTGCCGAGGCCAAGGATACTTGCTCTGCAATGAGGGCTATGAAGGAGGAGCTACGTCAAGCCGGAGATATCACGGCTGGAAAGCCCTATATGCTGCGGATGAAGTTCGGGGATCCTAAGTATGCTCCGTTAGACCGGCAGTGGAGTGCGGAGAACGCTTATCTGGATTTGGCAGCGAGTGCCGCAGACGCGACCGAACACTTCCGGGGTCGAGGTGACCATGAATTGGAAAAACTTTTTTGGTCGCAGTTCCACAATCCAGAACGCCCACTTTCGGTATCCGACCGTTTGGCCGCCTGGGCGGAGCTGAACAGGTTATCCGGACTCGCCATGAGGTATGTTGTGAGTCGTCTGTGGCCGAAAGAGCCAGAGCCGAAGAGTTATTTTAGCTTGGTGCAACAGTTCCTTGGTTCGGTGCCGCATGTTGATGCAATGAAGAGGTCGGCGTGCATAGAGGGTGCACAGATGGCTCTTGCCCATGTCAAAACATACTGGGCGGATATGAAGGCCAGTGTTGTTGCATCCCGGGATTCGGACGAAAGCCGAGTACCTGCCAAGCACTACTTGGAGGAAGTTCTTCAGGGCGCTCGTTTAATAGAGGCGTAGTGCTCGAAGGATGTTGTGTTCGACTAGCATGAGCTATTGTAAAACAAATATTTTGATAGAATATAAAAGTTTTTTATACTTGTGCTTGCAAGAATTATAATGCCTCCTGTGCGACCGTTAATGTATATGTGTATATAACCTGAAAGATGGCAGTCGTTGGCTTCAGCGCCCACGCATATAATGCGGGGGTGTTCGCAAAAAGGTGCCTTTTCACACTTAATCCAACGTCTTGGTCCTATAAAGGAGGTGATAGCGCAGCGAACTAGGCAACCGGACTATAATGCTTTATCACTTTCACTTAGCCATAGGAGTTTGACAGTGGGGCTACTGAATAGCCCCTAGGGGCACCGCGCTCTCCCGAATTCGGGGTGCGTGTATGCCTGACCGGGAAGCGGCCCTTCGTTAATGCGGAGGAATCCTAAAGATTTCGAAAGTCATCGAGTGGTTGAACAGTCTCTCGCTATATCATGACAGTCAGTTTTCGGCTTTCTCTACTGAGGTGCTCGCCTGGCCGAACCGGGGCACAATCGCAGTAGTTCTCCTGGTGCCGCCTTAGCCGATAGAGCGGAACGTAAGGCAGCAAAACACAGGAGCCAGGCAAACCCAACATTTGATCAAAGACATGATTCGGAGATGATGCATATAAGGCCAAACTCGCGACGCCGAACACTCCCTAAGGTGTTCGGTCTTTATGAAAATGGGCCGAACAAAAGCCCTTGGTAAGAAGCCCCTGGTGCCTAGGAACGCGCAAAATTCTGGCGTGGCCACATGCCAAGACGCCAGCCTCCTCCTCGGTTATAGCGAAAACCGGGGGATGTTATCAACAAGAGATAGTAAAAAAGGTTTACGCAGGGTCTTAATCTGAAAAGAATCCTTAAAACGGGTCCCTACTGCACGTCTGCGCATGTGTCTCCGTTGTGCCGTATCCTGGACGGGCGAAGCACGGTGTTCGTGTGCGAAAGAGAGGAACTTAGTGAAAAATAATCGTGCGAGAAATCTATATTAAAATAAACAAAATATAATATAGAGACATGAGTAAACTTGAGCCATATTGCCTCCTGGTGTAAACACGCGGAGCCCCTTGTATGGGGTTATGCGGCTATTAAGCCTTTGTATGTTTACGCCGGACTCGTCGAGCCGTGTCCGGGGTAGTAAAGCTGGATTAGTGTGCAACTGTGAAGGCGGCCGCACCATTATCCGCACTTCGGGGAACACTTGATATTTCCCTTTCATGAGATGATGCCTCGTGGACCGGGCATTTTGAGTGTGAGGGATGCATAATGCGATATTGCGTTAAAGCGGGCGAAAGCTTCGCGTCCCAGTAGCGCTTGATAGCGACTTATGAATGGGGCGATGTGGAAGGTTAGCTTTTCGCTTCGGAAGTTGTCGGGTGAGCCGACCATGACTTCTAACGAAAGGGAACCCATACTCTGGGTATCTGGGCCCGACGTGACTCCTTGAAAGGAAGTGTTGCCATGGCAAATTATTGCTGGGTTTACCCCCAGTTTGCGGATTGTGTCCTGATATAACAGGTTTAGGTCACTGCCGACGTCCATTAGGACTTGTGTAAATTGGAGTCCGTCAATAATCGGATCCAAGACCAAGGTAGTCCAGCCTGCATTCCGGATACCTCTGGAGTAATCCTGATGATCGAAGGTGATTCGCTGTAACAACCAGTGGCGGGGCTCCTCTGGGGCAGGCCGTATGGCGCGTATCTTCGTAGGTGCCATTCTGTTTTTCCCTTTTATCACCTGAAGTGAATTTACTGTTTTGACTTCTTGTGGGAACTTCTTTTGTTCTCCGGTGTTCTGCTTGTGGGCTGCATCGTCATCCTCGCTTGGTGTGTCGAGCCCCTTGTGTTCGGCATTGAGTTCATCGGACTGCTTCAAGACCCCACAATCTCTGTCGGTGTGGTTTGCAGGTCTCCCGGGAGTACTGTGGATTTGACATATTTTGTCCAAGATTTTTTTGAGGTTAGATAGCTCGTCCCTGTCATCTTTGGGAGGCGACTTTTTATGATTTTGCCGAGAGCTTTTGAATCCGACGTTGACTGGTGTGCTCACCGGGCTGTTATCCTTGATCCGACGTTGTTCTTTGTTACGGCGCGGTGTCCCGTTTCCATCTCTGAGTTCGGATGTACTTGGGTCGCTGATGCTGCTTCTTGCCAACCATCTATCCTCTCCTGCGCAAAAGCGGGTCATGAGGCTTGTCAATGCGGCCATTGTTCTTGGCTTTTCTTGGCCGAGGTGTCTGGCGAGCCATTCGTCTCGGACGCTATGTTTGAAAGCTGCTAGGGCTTCGGCGTCCGGACAGTCGACTATCTGATTCTTTTTGGTAAGAAATCTGTTCTAGAGTTTCCGGGCCGACTCTCTGGGTTGTTGAGTTATATGACTCAGATCGTCTGCATCCGGAGGTCGGACATAGGTCCCTTGAAAATTTGCCCGGAAAGCATCCTCGAGCTCTTCCCAACTTCCTATGGTGTTTTCGGAAAGGCTTTTAAGCCAATGCCGGGCTGGCCCTTTGAGCTTAAGGGGTAAGTATTTTATGGCGTGAAGGTCATCGCCTCTAGCCATGTGTATGTGGAGGATATAATCCTCAATCCAGACTCTAGGTTCTGTTGTTCCTCGTATGCCTCTATGTTTACGGGCTTGAATCCCGCTGGAAATTCATGGTCCAGTACCTCATCGGTGAAACATAGGGGATGTGCGACGCCCCTGTAAGTAGGTGTGCCGTGATGTTCGGATATTTTTTGCGTTGCATTGCTTACTAGAGCTTGCTTTCTTGGCCCGTAGATGGATCTGGTTGGACCATTGTTTTCATGTGAATCCTTGGGCGGATCGCGTGCCGGGTTGAGTGCGGCGTCCTTTGTCGCTTGATGTCGATCGTGGGGTCGTCTATCCGACCTGGTGGCTTCGTTGTTTTTTGACTATGTGGGCTCGAAGGCCTCTTCATCAAATTCTGGTAGTAATTTCCGCTTCGGATAGCTCTTTGCATGATGACTGTTACCGTACTTGTGTGCGGTATTGAGTACTTTGCCCCATCTGATTCTGAGTGCATCTTCCGCTGTTTTGCGCTTCCGCTTCTGCTTTTTTAGGCTGTGCGCAGTGGCGACGAGCCTTTGGTGGAGGTTCTTCTGTTCTAGCGACTTATCCGGCGTGAGGTCGTCCGGACTATCATTTTCGCCGGGGACGGATTGTTTGGTTTGTCCGCCCTATTTGAACTGTTGCTCGATGGCATGTTCGTCTTTCATTGATTCGCCCTACTCTATGGCTGGGTCTTTGTCGAGGTGGGGCTTGGCGCGGCGTTTACACCACCGCTTTGATTGTTTTTCGAGGGCACGATCCCTGGTTGCGCCCTTTTGATCCTCGTCGTTGCTTCTTTCAGGTGTGTCCACCATGCATACATCGTGTAATGAGGTGATTGTCCGGTGCTCTATAGGCGCTGGTTCTTGATTTTCTCCTTCGTCGGCATCCATACCGTCGATGCCTTCGGAGTCAAAGTCGAGCATGTCGGTTAGATCATTGACAGTGGCTACAAAGTGGATGGTGGGTCGGTTTCGAATTTCTTCGTCGTCCGCATCCCAACCTTGCTGACCATAGTCCGGCCAGGGCTCTCCTGACAAAGAGAGAGACTTTAGTGAATTCAGGATGTCGCCAAAGGGCGAGTGCTGAAAGACGTCCGCGGCGGTGAACTCCATGATCGGAGCCCAATTGGGTTCGATCGGAAGGGGTGCGGAAGATTTGGAGTCCGGAAAGGAGTCCGGCACCTTGGAGTCACATGCCTCACAAAGGACTAGGCCGATATTCGGCTTGATCGCCGTAGAAATTGCTGCTCCTGGGGCGGCGTCCAACCGTCCGTCCCCGACTGGCATGGTCGGCTCCGAGCCAAGGGTCGGAGTGGACACCTGAGCGGCGCTCTGGGCGCTGTCCGGCGGTAGAGCTAGATCATGGCCATCGTGACAGTGCGGCGCGCTCGGCCGTGGCTCGAATCCGTCGAAGATCAAGTCCCCGCGGATATCGGCCGTGTAGTTTAAGCTTCCAAATCTGACCTGATGGCCAGGGGCGTAGCTTTCGATCTGCTCCAGATGGCCAAGCGAATTGGCCCGCAGTGCGAAGCCTCCGAATACGAAGATCTGTCCGGGGAGAAAAGTCTCACCCTGGACCTCGTCGTGGTTGATGATCGAAGAAGCCATCGGGCCCAAAGGTGACGACACAAAGGAACTCTCAATGAAAGCACCAATGTCGGTGTCAAAACCGGCGGATCTCGGGTAGGGGGTCCAGAACGGTGCGTCTAGGCTGATGGTAACAGGAGACAAGGGACACGATGTTTTTACCCAGGTTCGGACCCTCTCGATGGAGGTAAAACCCTACTCCTGCTTGATTAATATTGATGATACGGGTAGTACAAGAGTTGATCTACCACGAGATCAGAGAGGCTAAATCCTAGAAGCTAGCCTATGGTATGATTGTTGTTCGTCCTACGGACTAAGACTCTCCGGTTTATATAGACACCGGAGAGGGCTAGGGTTACATAGAGTCGGTTACAATGGGAGGAGATCTTCATATCGAATCGCCAAGCTTGCCTTCCACGCCAAGGGAAGTCCTATCCGGACACGAGACGAAGTCTTCAATCTTGTATCTTCATAGTCCGGGAGTCCGGTAAAAGGTCATAGTCCGGCCATCCGGACACCCCCTAACCCAGGACTCCCTCACCGGCGTTGGCGGCACTCTTTTGTGCCATTACCTTCTTGAAGGCATCGCCGTGGAGAAGCTCCAGACCTTTATCCGCTACCTTTGGGGGAAACCCTAGATCAGTAGATCGGATGACGGCGGCGCGTTGGTGTCATTTCCTCCTTGGGGGTGTCATTCTTGGAGGCGTAGACGGGATCGAGGGACTAGTGGGCGGCTTTTTTTGGTGGAGCGGTGCTTCATCCTACACATTGATGACGGCGGATCTCGGCGGCGTGGCGCAGTGGAGATTCGGCGCCCGATGCGTGGTGATGGACTCACGCAGGAGGTAGTTGTCTAGCGCCATGGTGGCGTCGATGAAAGAGTGGCCTAATTAACAAGATAGAAGCCTCAATATCTGCTCTGGAGACAGACCTGTGGAAGATGGCGGCGACTACACATGTGAGTACGTCAGACCAGTTTATGCCCAGACCCGGTATGTGGCTCGGCCGGGGCTTCTGGCTTTTGATGATAGGCTTAGGTGAGTGGTCTCGGTATTTGGCCCAACTAGCACCCCTTCATCATATGGATAGGAGTAGTGGCATATGTTGCCAAGATGGCAGATTCAGGCATATTATTGTAATACTTTGTAAAGTCCTCGAGAATAATCAATAAAGTGGCCGTATGTATCTCCCAGATGCAGAGGCCGGGCGGTCATCCTCCTTTTCTAAAAAAGAGCTTTTGAATATGCACAATCTTAGTAGCATCTATAAAGCCGTTACTAGTCCGGTGCACTACAACTGCTGGAAAAATGATATACTGCTGGAAAAAGTTCGTTACCTTTCGTGTTTGTTTGATACGAAACTAATTTTGTTTTTTCATAGCAAAACTACATTATTTATTAGAGAATAAAGTTGTTAGTATACATTCAGAATTTTATTTGTCATATTACTGGACTATTGCTTAGAACAGATAAAAAACTGTGAGTTTCGTTGACAACGAAAAAAGAAAAGCATGCAGCAAGACACATTTGGTTCTGACATAGTTACTACTTGTACTAAATAGAATGGCTTAGGACAGGAAGTTACTATGTTGTTTAAAATTTGGGTTTTCTCCTCTTTTTTCTATCAAAGTGATTGGTGTTGATACCGATCTTCGATGAGTTGTTTGCACTATTTTAATATTTTTCTGCATTATTTTGTAGTGCTCATATGGTTTTGTTAACGAAATCAGAGATTTATTCTTTTGTTGATAGTTAAAACCAATGATCCTTTACCTAACAGAAACAGTTTATCATTTGTGAATAATTGTGCCTATATCCAAATTATCCAAATTGTAATTTGTCACACGCAAGCTCTTTGCAAAACATCTTAGAACAGAGCGTGCAATTCATGTCACGCTCATGTGGGAAAGCGCGCATATTATTTCGAGTTTACTTCTAAATCATATCAGTACACCCACGAAAACTAGTCCACCACGTCAGTCATGAGTAACTGATTAGCCCCTGTTGGCGCTCTCTCCCTTGGCTCTCTCTCTCGACACCGTAGCTCAAACCAACAGAAGAGGAAGAAGACGATCAAAGGAGGAGGAAGAACAGGGACACGGCGAGGATTTTTCCCGGCGCACGAACGCGTTAACTATGAGCTCGAACTCAAAACCCTGCAGCTGTTACAACGGCCCTCGTGTGGCTTTATACGCAAGCCAGCGCACCGGGCATAACCCATGCCTCCACTCCCTCCTGATCACTCGCGCTCCGTTCGCTTCGCTCGTGCGCGCGTCGCGCTCCGAGACGCGCGCCCCACGGCGAGCTCCAACGGCCACACCCTCGACCAACCACGCGACTCGCCAACAGCTTCTACAAAACACACGCACACGACGCACACCCGCACGGACACGCCCGTGCTGCACCTGTACGCACACACACGCTCTCCGCGGCGGACCCGAGCGCCCAGCACGCCCGGCGCGCGCCCATACACGTGCCCGACGCGATGAGCTCGTCACCGCAGCTTATTACACCCGACACTCGCGCCCTAAGCCGCGGCTCAGAGCAGGCCTGGCTCCTCGACGACGTCGTCCACCAACAGAGCACGCTCCGCCGCCAGCTCCTTCTTCCACTGCGGGCATTCCCGCTTGAAGTGCCCGCGGTCGCCGCACTTGTAACAGCGACCGCGTCGATTCCCGTTGTTGCCCGAAGCCTCGCTGTGCACGTCGTCGTCATCCCGTGCACCTCCATGACGCAGTTCCCGCGCCCGCCATTGTGCCGCCATGTACATCAGCGCGTCGTCAACTCGCTCGCCGCCAGCCTGCCCACGCCGTCGCAGCCGCTCGTCGAATGCCTTTAGCCGCCCCAGCGTGTCCTCGAACTGCATCGTTGCAACGTCGCAGAACTGCTCGATCCCAGCCACCGCCGCGTACAGGCAGTCCGGCAATGAATCAAGCAGTTTCTTCACGAGCGAGGCATCTTCCACCATCGAGACGAGCCCCGCGTACTGCGCCGTCATCTCACCAAGCTTGCCGGTGAAGTCATCCAGTGTGTCGTCGTCCCCCATGCACAGGAGCTCAAACTCACCGCGCAGCATGCCCAGCCGAACAGCCCGCACGCGATCCGCGCCAACGTACCTGGCCTTGAGGCTCACCCACACCTCCAGCGCGGTCTTCTTTGATGCCACCTGCAGCAGCAGGTTCTCCGCGAGGGCACTGAGGAAGTAGGCGCGCGCAGACTCGTCCTTCTTTGCGATCATGGCCGCCGCCGCGTCCTCCGGCATCACTACCGCCTCCCACAGCCCGGCTATGTCAAGGTTTGCCTCTACCCTGATCGCCCAGGCCGTGTAGTTCTCCCCGGTGAGCTGCGGCAACGAGCTGCCCGCTCCGCCCGAGTACGGCACCAGCGACATTGCCGGCGAGCACCTCCCGCTACGTGGCTCTGAGTCCAATTGTTGGCGCACCTCCCTTGCCCTAGCTCTCCTCTCTCTCTCGCTTGGCTCTCTCTCTCTCTCTCGACGTCGTGGCTCAAACCAATAGAAGACGATCAGAGGAGGAGGAAGAACAGGGACACGGCGAAGATTTTTCCCGGCGCACGAACGCCTTAACCTTGAGCTCAAACTCAAAACCCCGCAGCTGTTACAACGGCCCTCGCGTGGCTTTATACGCGAGTCAGCGCACCGGGCATAACCCACGTCCACTCCCTCTTGATCGCTCGCGCTTTGTTCGCTCCGCTCGTGCCCGCGTCGTGCTCCAACGCGCGCACCACGGCGAGCTCCAACGGCCACGCCCTCGATCAGCCACGCGGCTCGCCAACAGCTTCTCTGAAACACACACACACGATGCACACCTGCACAGACATGCCCGTGCTGCACCTGCACGCACACACACACTCCCCACCGCGGACCCGACGTGCCCAGCATGCCCGGCGCGCGCCCATACATGTGCCTGACACCATGAGCTCGTCGCCACAGCTTATTACACCCAACAGCCCCAACCGGGTACAAATAGAACAGAGAAGCGTGTTTCTATTCTTTAACTGACTGCAATCAATAAAAATACTGATCCTAAATATATATCCGAAGAAAAGCGTGTGTTTGTTTCCATGGAGTGATAAAGCTTAGTTAAACGGCAACCCGCCCCAGATTTTACGTGGTTTGTTCAGATATGCCGACGTTCCTGAGTAGGCGTGAAAACTAGTTTCTTCCTGTAATAACAAACAAAACAGTTAACCGAGACATGGCGACACATGGCCAGTTCAGCCAGCGAAGGGCACAAACTAAGTCAATTTGTGTGCTCGCTACTATCCATCACACAAGATCAGGTTGGGTACAGACGTTGACATCGCTGAAAGGTGGAGCTTCTCCGGTCTATCCAATTATGAATAGTCACAACGAATGGCGTGCTGGCAACGCCAACGCAACGCTGCCCTGAGCATCCAACTTTCAGCCAAGTTGAAGAACCAAATATGAATGCAATCGACAGAAATAAGAAAAGTATAAATGGAGATGCAAGGTATCGATCCCCATGCCTCTATCCAACTTAGATTAGCGCTCTACCAATTGAGCTACATCCCTGTTCTCATGCTTTCAATAAATTAGAAATATTAATATGAATTAATTAATTACTTGCCATCAAGAAAAATACAAGTACTAGTATTCGTCGTTAACATCCCAAGAAAAAGCGTGAGTTTGTTTAAATCTGTTCCAAGGAATTGTGAGAGACAAAATGAATAATCACCCGGTGTTTGTATTGATCATGATCGTTCCGAAAATATATAAGCCACCAAGACTTCATCGGCTGGTTCCCTGGGCCGCATGGGAATTTCACCGTCAAAAGTGCTTACCGGCCCATGAAACGGACGCTGGGGTGCATGCAGCACAAGGCCGGAAGTCGACCGATCGGTATGGAATTCAATATGGAAATCAGAAGTTCCTCTAAAGATGTGTATCATGGCGTGGAAAACGGCAACAGGTGCGTTGGCTACAACCTAAGTAAATCTCTTAATCTCATTGTCATATCTGTACACAGGGCTCATGTCCTATTTATGGAACGGATAGAGAAAGCAACTTGCATGCGTTGATCACGTGCATGCATGCTCGAGGTGTTTTGGAGGGTCTCCGAAATAATATGGCTGTTGTGACGATGCGCTACTAATGGATTCTGGCAAAGACTGGGTTGTGCAGCTGTTGTCAAAGTTTATGGTCCAGAATAGGGACTTAGTGATCATGACTATCTTGCCAACGCACGGGGAGAATGCAACCCAATGGAAGTAATTGTGGATTATCTTTCAGCTATTCGAAGTCACTGAATTTGGTCAGAAGCTATTGTATGGAGGAAATCATCAAGGGGAAGAGATGTTGATGGATGAGGGCAATCCAGCAAAAAGTGTAAGGCCTGCCAAGACCCCCTCGCCTTGGCCACCACCGCCAATGGGCTTGGTGACGTTGTCTTTCGATGACTCCATCTCAAGCCAGGATGGCCGTGCTGGTCTTTTGATTGCATTGGTTAGAGCATGCACTTCTACATGGTATCAGAGCTAAGAGGTCTTGAGTTCAAGACTCGGCTGGCGCAATTAAATTCAACCCACTTTCGGTCCACATTTAGGCCTGAGTGAGCCACACGTGAGGGGGAGTGTTGACGTATAATGTGCTGCCTAGTCTCTTCCATCAGATCGGTCTTTTGGTTGCATTGGCTAGAGCATGCAGTTCTACATTGTAGAAGACTATAGGATGCAACTCGATTGTATTCCATCGGAGTCGGTTACAATATATACAGGTGGTGTCTTGCGTGACAAGCCAACTATCCCTACAATATATACAGGTGGTGTCTTGCGTGATAAGAGGAGAATCAGTCGGAAATAAATACAAAGATATCACGTTTCAACACCCCCCCGCAGTCGAAGCGTGGGCATCGGCGATGCAAAGACTGGAACGGAACTCCTGGAATGCAGCGGTAGGCAATCCTTTGGTCATGATGTCGGCAAACTGTTGGGTGGTCGGGACATGAAGAACATGAAGCTGACCCAACTGAACCTTCTCGCGCACAAAGTGAACATCGAGCTCAATGTGTTTCGTGCGCTTGTGCTGCACTGGTTTAGCCGCGAGATAGGTGGCCGACACGTTGTCACAGAAGACCACAGTAGCCTTCGGAAGAGAAATCCGAAGCTCACCAAGAAGATGACGAAGCCAACAAGTCTCCGCAACGACGTTGGCAACAACTCGGTACTCGGCCTCAGCACTCGAACGGGAAACAGTAGGATGTCGTTTAGAGGACCAGGAGACCAGAGAATCACCGAAGAAGACACAATAGCCAGACGTCGAACGTCGAGTGTCTGGACAGCCAGCCCAATCCGTGTCAGTATAAGCAAGGAGCTCAGTCGCGGCGGATGCACGGAGACGAAGACCGTAGGTCGGGGTACCACAAATGTGAAGGAAATATTCCCTAGAGGCAATAATAAAGTTATTATTTATTTCCTCATATCATGATAAATGTTTATTATTCATGCTACAATTGTATTAACCGGAAACATGATACATGTGTGAATACATAGACAAACTTAAAGTCACTAGTATGCCTCTACTTGACTAGCTCATTAATCAAAGATGGTTATGTTTCCTAACCATAGACATGAGTTGTCATTTGATTAACGGGATCACATCATTAGGAGAATGATGTAATTGACTTGACCCATTCCGTTAGCTTAGCACTTGATCGTTTAGTATGTTGCTATTGCTTTCTTCATGACTTATAACAGTTCCTACAACTATGAGATTATGCAACTCCCGTTTACCGGAGGAACACTTTGTGTGCTACCAAACATCACAAAGTAACTGGGTGATTATAAAGGAGCTCTACAGCTGTCTCTGAAGGTACATGTTGGGTTGGCGTATTTCGAGATTAGGATTTGTCACTCCGATTGTCGGAGAGGTATCGCTGGGCCCTCTCGGTAATACACATTACTATAAGCCTTGCAAGCAATGTGACTAATGAGTTAGTTGCGAGATGATGTATTACATAACGAGTAAAGAGACTTGCCGATAACGAGATTGAACCATGTATTGAGATACCGACGATCAAATCTAGGGCAAGTAATATACCGATGACAAAGGGAAAAATGTATGTTGTTATGCGGTTTGACCAATAAAGATCTTCGTAGAATATGTAGGAGCCAATATGAGCATCCAGGTTCCGCTATTGGTTATTGACTGGAAACAGTTCTCGGTCATGTCTACATAGTTCTCGAACCCGTAGGGTCCGCACGCTTATGGTTTCGATGACAGTTATATTATGAGTTTTGATGTACCAAAATTTGTTCGGAGTCCCGAATGTGATTACGGACATGACGAGGAGTCTCGAAATGGTTGAGACATGAAGATTGGTATATTGGACAAGGAGGGGGGCGCCCCCCCTTTCCTTCCTCCCCTCTCTCCCTTCCTTCCCCCTCTCCTACTTGGACAAGGAAAGGAGGGAATCCTACTCCCGGTGGGAGTAGGACTCCCCTTGGCCCGCCTCCTCCCTGGCCGGCCGCCCCCTCCCCCTTGCTCCTTTACATACGGGGGCAGGGGGGCACCCCATAGACACAACAATTGATCATTGATCTCTCAGTTATGTGTGGTGCCCCCCTCCACCATAGTCCTCCTCGATAATATTATAGCGGTTCTTAGGCAAAGCCCTGCGACGGTAGAACATCAAGATCGTCACCATGCCGTCGTGTTGACGGAACTCTTGTTGGAAATATGCCCTAGAGGTAATAATAAAATGGTTATTACTGTATTTCCTTGTTCATGATAATTGTCTATTATTCATGCTATAAATGTATTGACCGGAAACCGCAATACATGTGTGAATACATAGACCACAACATGTCCCTAGTGAGCCTCTAGTTGACTAGCTCGTTGATCAACAGATGGTCATGGTTTCCTGACCATGGACATTGGATGTCATTGATAACGGGGTCACATCATTAGGAGAATGATGTGATGGACAAGACCCAATCCTGAGCCTAGCACAAGATCGTGTAGTTCGTATGCTAAAGCTTTTCTAGATGTCAAGTATCTTTTCCTTAGACCATGAGATTGTGCAACTCTCGGATACCGTAGGAATGCTTTGGGTGTACCAAACATCACAACGTAACTGGGTGGCTATAAAGGTGCACTACGGGTATCTCCGAAAGTGTCTGTTGGGTTGGCACGAATCGAGACTGGGATTTGTCACTCCGTGTGACAGAGAGGTATCTCTGGGCCCAGTCGGTAGGACATCATCATAATGTGCACAATGTGATCAAGGAGTTGATCACGGTATGATGTGTTACGGAACGAGTAAAGAGACTTGCCGGTAACGAGATTGAACAAGGTATCGGCATACCGACGATCGAATCTCGGGCAAGTACTATACCGGTAGACAAAGGGAATTGTATACGGGATTGAATGAATCCTTGACATCGTGGTTCATCCAATGAGATCATCGTGGAACATGTGGGAGCCAACATGGGTATCCTGATCCCGCTGTTGGTTATTGGCCGTAGAGTTGTCTCGGTCATGTCTGCATGGTTCCCAAACCAGTAGGGTCTACACACTTAAGGTTCGATGACTCTAGGGTTATAGGGAAGGTATGTATGCGGTTACCGAATGTTATTCAGGGTCCCGGATGAGATCTCGGACGTCACGAGGAGTCCCGGAATGGTCCGGAGGTGAAGATTGATATATTGGACTAAGGGTTTTGGAGTCCGAAAGTGTTCCAGAGGTACCGGGTGATGACCAGCATGACCGAAAGGTGTTTCGGGAGCCCGACAAGTGTTGGGGGGGCTTCATGGGCCAAGGGGAGGGGCAAACCAGCCCACTAAGGGGTTGTGCGCCCCCCTCACCTATTCCCACGTGACCAGGGGGTTTGGGGCGCCCCATCTAGGGTTCCCACCTCCCGGCTTAGGGGCCAAGTCACTCAAACGGGAGATCCCATCTGGCCTGGCCGCCGCCCCCCTTAGGGTAAACCCTAGGGCGCCTCACCCTCTCCCTTCCCCCTATATATAGTGGAGGTTTTGGGGCTGTCCAACACATGAGTCTCTCTCTCCCAAGGCGCAGCCCTACCTCTCTCCCTCCTCGTCTCTGGTAGTGCTTGGCGAAGCCCTGTTGGAGTACCGCGCTCCTCCACCACCACCTCGCCGTCGTGCTGCTGCTGGACGGAGTCTTCCCCAACCTCTCCCTCTCTCCTTGCTGGATCAAGGCATGGGAGATGTCACTGGGCTGCATGTGTGTTGAACGCGGAGGTGCCGTTGTTCGGCGCTTAGATCGAAATCGACCGTGATCTGAATCGCCACAAGTACAACTACCTCATCCGCGTTCTTGTAACGCTTCCGCTTAGCGATCTTCAAGGGTATGAAGATGCACTCCCTCTCTCTCTCTCGTTGCTAGTCTCTCCATAGATTGATCTTGGTGATGCGTAGAAAATTTTGAATTTCTGCTACGTTCCCCAACAGTGGCATCATGAGCTAGGTCTGTTGCGTAGATTCTATGCACGAGTAGAACACAAGTTGTTGTGGGCGTTGATTTTGTTCAATATGCTTACCGTTACTAGTCCTATCTTGTTTCGATGGTATTGTGGGATGAAGCGGCCCGGACCGACCTTACACGTACACTTACGTGAGACAGGTTCCACCGACTCACATGCACTTGTTGCATAAGGTGGCTAGCGGGTGCCAGTCTCTCCCACTTTAGTCGGATCGGATTCGATGAAAAGGGTCCTTATGAAGGGTAAATAGTAATTGGCATATCACGTTGTGGCTTTTGCGTAGGTAAGAAACGTTCTTGCTAGAAACCCATAGCAGCCATGTAAAACATGCAAACAACAATTAGAGGACGTCTAACTTGTTTTTGCAGGGTATGCTATGTGATGTGTTATGGCCAAAAGAATGTGATGAATGATATGTGATGTATGAGATTGATCATGTTCTTATAATAGGAATCACGACTTGCATGTCAATGAGTATGACAACCGACAGGAGCCATAGGAGTTGTCTTTATTTATTGTATGACCTACATGTCACTGAGTAACGCCATGTAATTACTTTACTTCATTGCTAAACCGTTAGCCATAGTAGTAGAAGTAATAGTTGGCGAGACAACTTCATGGAGACACGATGATGGAGATCATGATGATGGAGATCATGGTGTCATGCCGGTGACGATGATGATCATGGAGCCCCGAAGATGGAGATCAGAAGGAGCAAAATGATATTGGCCATATCATGTCACTTTTTGATTGCATGTGATGTTTATCATGTTTATGCATCTTATTTGCTTACAACGACGGTAGTAAATAATATGATCCCTCATAATAATTTCAAGAAAGTGTTCCCCCTAACTGTGCACCGTTGCGACAGTTCATTGTTTCGAAGCACCACGTGATGATCGGATGTGATAGATTCTAACGTTCACATACAACGGGTGTAAGCTAGATTTACACACGTGAAACACTTAGGTTGACTTGACGAGCCTAACATGTACAGACATGGCCTCGGAACACAAGAGACCGAAAGGTCAAACATGAGTCGTATAGTGGATACGATCAACATGAAGATGTTCACCGATGATGACTAGTCCATCTCACGTGATGATCGGACACATCCTAGTTGACTCGGATCATGTATCACTTAAGATGACTAGAGGGATGTCTATCTGAGTGAGAGTTCATTAGATGAACTTAATTATCCTAAACATAGTCAAAAGGTTTTTGCAAATTATGTCGTAGCTCGCGCTTTAGATCTACTGTTTTAGATATGTTCCTAGAGAAAATTTAGTTGAAAGTTGATAGTAGCAATTATGCGGACTGGGTCCGTAAACTGAGGATTGTCCTCATTGCTGCGTAGAAGGCTTATGTCCTTAATGCACCGCTCAGTATGCTGAACCTCGAACGTCGTTTGTGGATGTTGAGAACATCTGACATACACATTTTGATGACTACATGATAGTTCAGTGGGTAATGTTAAATGGTTTAGAATTGAGGCACCGATGACATTTTTGAAATGTCGCAGAACATATGAGATGTTCCAAGAGCCGAAATTGGGATTTCAGGCTCGTGCCCACGTCAAGAGGTATGAGACCTCCGACAAGTTTCTTAACCTGCAAACTAAGGGAGAAAAGCTCAATCGTTGATCTTGTGCTCAAATTGTCTGAGTACAACAATCACTTGAATCGAGTGGGAGTTAATCTTCCATATGAGATAGTGATGTTTCTCCAAAGTCATTGCCACCAAGCTGCTAGAGCTTCATGATGAACTATAACATATCAGGGATAGATATGATGATCCATGAAATATTCGCGATGTTTGACACCGCGAAAGTAGAAATCAAGAAGGAGCATCAATTGTTGATGGTTAGTGAAACCACTAGTTTCAAGAAGGGCAAGGGCAAGAAGGAATACTTCATGAAACGGCAAATCAGTTGTTGCTCCAGTGAAGAAACCCAAGGTTGAACCCAAACCCGAGAAAGTGCTTCTGTAATGAGGGAACAGTCACTGAAGCAGAACTACCCTAGATACTTGGTAGATGAGAAGGCTGGCAAGGTTGACAGAAGTATATTGGGTATACATTGAATTAAATCTGTACTTTACTAGTACTCCTAGTAGCACCAGGGTATTAAGATACCGGTTCGGTTGCTAAGTGTTAGTAACTCGAAATAAAAGAGCTACAGAATAAACAGGAGACTAGCTAAAGGTGAGATGACGATGTGTGTTGGAAGTGTTTCCAAGGTTGATGTGATCAAGCATCGCCTGCTC
Source organism: Triticum aestivum (assembly GCF_018294505.1). Lineage (NCBI taxonomy): Eukaryota > Viridiplantae > Streptophyta > Magnoliopsida > Poales > Poaceae > Triticum > Triticum aestivum. The sequence continues at coordinate 796,618,765 of NC_057798.1, read as the reverse complement.
CGTCTACCATTGAGATTGGTGTTAAACCTAAATAATTGTTATTTGGTGTTTGCGTTGAGCATAGACATGATTGGATTATGTCTATCGCAATACGGTTATTCATTTAAGGAGAATAATGGTTACTCTATTTATTTGAATTATACCTTCAATGGTCTTGCACCTAAAAGAATGGTTTATTGAATCCCGATCGTAGTGATACACATGTTCATGCCAAAAGGTATAAGATAGTAATGATAGTACCACCTGCTTGTGGCACTGCCTTTTGAGTCATACTGGTATAAAACACATGAAGAAGCTCCATGTTAATGGATCTTTGGACTCACTCATTTTTGAAAGTTTGAGACATGCAAACAATGTCTACTGGTATGTACGCATGAAGAAACTCCATGCAGATGGATCGTTTGGACTCACTTGATTTTGAATCAATTGAGACATGCAAATCATACTATATGGGCAAGATCACTGAAAAAGCCTCGTTTTTCAGTAAGATGGAACAAGAGTGCAACTTGTTGGAAGTAATACATTTTGATGTGTGCAATCCAATGAATGCTGAGGCACGCAGTGAATATCGTTATGCTCTTACTTCACAGATGGTTCGAGTAGATGCTGAGTATATTTACTTGATGAAACACAAGTCTGAATTATTGAAAGGTTCAAGTAATTTCAGAGTGAAGTTTAAGATCTTCGTGACAAGAGGATAAAATATCTATGATATGATCATAGAGATGAATATCTGAGTTACAAGTTTGGCACACAATTAATACATTGTGGAAATTGTTTCACAACTAACACCGCCTGGAACACCATAGTGTGATGGTGTGTCCGAACATCATAGATGCACCCTGTTGGATATAGGGCATACCATGATGTCTCTTATCGAATTACCACTATCGTTCATGGGTTAGGCATTAGAGACAACTGCATTCACTTCAAATAGGGCACCACGTAATTTCGTTGAGATGACAACGTATGAACTATGGTTTAGAGAAACCTAAGCTGTCGTTCCTTGAAAGTTTGGGGCTGTGACACTTATGTGAAAAAGGTTTCATCCTGATAAGCTCGAACCCAAAGCGGATAAATACATCTTCATAGGACACCCAAAACATTTGGGTATACCTCCTATTTCAGATCCGGAAGCAAAAGTGATTGTTTCTAGAAACGGGTCCTTTCTCGAGGAAAAGTTTCTCTCGAAAGAATTGAGTGGGAGGATGGTGGAGACTTGATGAGGTTATTGAACCGTCACTTCAACTAGTGTGTAGCAGGGCACAAGAAGTTGTCCCTGTGGCGCCTACACCAATTGAAGTGGAAGCTCATGATATTGATCATGAAACTTCGGATCAAGTCACTACCAAAACTCGTAGGTTGACAAGGATACATACTACTTCAGAGTGGTAAGTAATCCTGTCTTGGAGGTCATGTTGCTAGACAACAATGAACCTATGAGCTATGAAGAAGAGATGATGGGCCCGGATTTCGACGAATGGCTCGAGGCCATAAAATCCGCGAGAGGATCCATGTATGAAAACAAAGTATAGACTTTGGAAGAACTACTTGATGGTCGTAAGGCTGTTGGGTACAGATGGATTTGAAAAGAAAGACGGACAATGATGGTAAGTATCACCATTAAGAAAGCTTGACTTGTCGTTAAGATGTTTTCCGACAAGTTCAAGGAGTTGACTGCGATGAGACTTACTCATTTGTAGCGATGCTAAGAGTCTGTTGGAATTATATTAGCAATTACTACATGATTTATAAAATCTTGCAGATAGGATGTCAAAACATTGTTTCCTCGACGATATTCTTGAGGAAAGGTTGTATGTGATACAACCAGAAGGTTTTGTCAATCCTGAAAGATGCTAACAAGTGTGCAAAGCTCCAGCAATCCTTCTAGGGACTGGAGTAAGCATCTCGGAGTTGGAATATACGCTTTGATGAGATGATCAAAGATTTTGGGTTTATACAAAGTTTATGAGAAACTTGTATTTCCAAAGAAGTGAGTGGGAGCACTATAGCATTTCTGATGAGTATATGTTGTTGACATATTGTTGATCGGAAATGATGTAGAATTTCTAGAAAGCATATAGGGTTATTTGAAAAGTGTTTTTCAATGGAATACATACCACGACAAGATTTTGAAGGAGTTCAAAATCGATCAGCAAAGAAGGAGTTCTTGGCTGTGTTATATGGTGTGAGTATTGAGTAAGACTCAATACATGACCACGGCAGAAGAGAGAGAAAGGACGAAGGTCGTCCCCTATGCTTCAGACGTAGGCTCTATAGTATGCTATGCCGTTTACCGCACCGGAAGTGTGCATTGCCATGAGTCAGTCAAGGGGTACAAGAGTGATCCAGGAATGGATCACAGGACAGCGGTCAAACTTATCCTTAGTAACTAGTGGACTAATGAATTTTCTCGATTATGGAGGTGGTAAAAGAGTTCGTCGTAAAGGGATACGCCGATGCAAACTTTGACACTAATCCAGATTATTCTGAGTAGTAAACCGGATTCGTATAGTAGAACAGTTATTTGGAATAGTTCCAAATAGAGCGTCGTAGCTGCATCTAGGAGATGACATAGAGATTTGCAAAAACACACACGGATCTGAAAGGTTCAGATCCGTTGACTAATAACCTCTCTCACAAGCGAGATATGATCAAACCCCATGGGTGTCGATTCATTACAATCACATAGTGATGTGAACTTGATTATTGACTCTAATGCAAGTGGCAGACTGTTGGAAATATGCCCTAGAGGCAATAATACAATGGTTATTATTGTATTTCCTTGTTCATGATAATTGTCTATTATTCATGCCATAATTTTACCTGCCGGAAACCGCAATACATGTGTGAATACATAGACCACAACATGTCCCTAGTGAGCCTCTAGTTGACTAGCTCGTTGATCAACAGATGGTCATGGTTTCCTGACCATGGACATTGGACGTCATTGATTATGGGATCACATCATTAGGAGAATGATGTGATGGGCAAGACCCAATCCTGAGCCTAGCACAAGATCGTGTAGTTCATATGCTAAAGCTTTTCTAAATGTCAAGTATCTTTTCCTTAGACCATGAGATTGTGCAACTCCCGGATACCGTAGGAATGCTTTGGGTGTACCAAACGTCACAACGTAACTGGGTGGCTATAAAGGTGCACTGCGGGTATCTCCGAAAGTGTCTGTTGGCTTGGCACGAATCGAGACTGGGATTTGTCACTCCGTGTGACGGAGAGGTATCTCTGGGCCCACTCGGTAGGACATCATCATAATGTGCACAATGTGATCAAGGAGTTTATCACGGGATGATGTGTTATGGAATGAGTAAAGAGACTTGCTGGTAACGAGATTGAACAAGGTATCGGCATACCGACGATCGAATCTCGGGCAAGTACTATACCGGTAGACAAAGGGAATTGTATACGGGATTGATTGAATCCTTGACATCGTGGTTCATCCGATGAGATCATTGTGGAACATGTGGGAGCCAACATGGGTATACAGATCCCATTGTTGGTTATTGGTCGGAGAGTTGTCTCGGTCATGTCTGCATGGTTCCCGAACCCATAGGGTCTACACACTTAAGGTTCGATGACGCTAGGGTTATAGGGAAGGTATGTACGCGGTTACCGAATGTAATTCCGAGTCCCGGATGAGATCCTGGACATCACGAGGAGTCCCGGAATGGTCCGGAGGTGAAGATTGATATATTGGACGAAGGGTTTTGGAGTCCGGAAGTGTTCCGGAGATACCGGGTGATGACCTGCATGACCGAAAGGTGTTTCGGGAGCCCCGGCAAGTGTTGGGGTGCTTCATGGGCCAAGGGGAGGGGCAAACCAGCCCACTAAGGGGTTGTGCGCCCTCCTCACCTATTCCCATGTGACCAGGGGGTTTGGGGCGCCTAGAGGCAATAATAAAGTTATTACTTATTTCCTTATATCATGATAATTGTTTATTATTCATGCTAGAATTGTATTAACGGGAAACATAATACATGTGTGAATACATAGACAAACATAGTGTCACTAGTATGCCTCTACTTGACTAGCTCGTTTATTAAAGATGGTTATGTTTCCTAGCCATGGACAAAAGAGTTGTCATTTGATTAATGGGATCACATCGTTAGGAGAATGATGTGATTGACTTGAACCATTCCGTTAGCTTAGCACTTGATCGTTTAGTATGTTGCTATTGCTTTCTTCATGACTTCTACATGTTCCTATGGCTATGAGGTTATGCAACTCCCTTTTACCGGAGGAACACTTTGTGTGCTACCAAACGTCACAGCGTAACTGGGTGATTATAAAGGTTCTCTACAGGTGTCTCCAAAGGTACTTGTTGGGTTGGCGTATTTCGAGATTAGGATTTGTCACTCCGATTGTCGGAGAGGTATCTCTGGGCCCTCTCGGTAATACACATCACTATAAGCCTTGCAAGCAATGTGACTAATGAGTTAGTTGCGATATCATGTATTACATAACGAGTAAAGAGACTTGCTGGTAACGAGATTGAACTAGGTATTGAGATACCGACGATCGAATCTCGGGCAAATAACATACCGATGACAAAGGGAACAACGTATGCTGTTATGCGGTTTGACCGATAAAGATCTTCGTAGAATATGTGGGAGCCAATATGAGCATCCAGGTTCCGCTATTGGTTATTGACTGGGAACGTGTTTCGGTCATGTCTACATAGTTCTCGAACCCATAGGGTCCGCACGCTTAAGGTTTCGATGACAGTTATATTATGAGTTTATATGTTTTGATGTACCGAAAGAGTTCGGAGTCCCGGATGAGATCGGGGACATGACGAGGAGTCTCGAAATGGTCGAAACGTAATGATCGATATATTGGACGACTATATTCGGAGTTCGGAAAGGTTCCGAGTGATTCGTATATTTTTCGGAGTACCGGAGAGTTACGGGAATTCGCCGGGGAGTATATGGGCCTTATTGGGCTTTAGGGGAAAGAGAGAGGAGAGGCTGGACGCGCCCCCAAGGCCTAGTCCGAATTGGACTAGGGGGAGGGGCTGCGCCCCCTCCTTCCTTCTCTTCTCTTCCCCCTTTCCTTGACTCCTACTCCTACTACTTGGAAAGGGAGAATCCTACTCCCGGTGGGAGTAGGACTCCTCCTTGGCGCGCCTCCTCCTGGCCGGCCGCCCCTCCCCCTTGATCCTTTATATACGGGGGCAGGGGGGCACCTCTAGGTAGAACAACAATTGATCTCTTGATCTCTTAGGCGTGTGCGGTGCCCCCCTCCAACATTGTCCTCCTCGATAATATTGTAGCGGTGCATAGGCGAAGCCCTGCGACGGTAGAACATCAAGATCGTCACCACGCCGTCGTGCTGACGGAACTATCCCTCGACACTCGGCTGGATCGTAGTTCGAGGGACGTCATCGAGCTGAACGTGTGCTAAAACACGGAGGTGTCGTAGTTTCGGTGCTTGATCAGTCGAGCCGTGAAGACGTACGACTACATCAACCGCGTTGTTCTAACGCTTCCGCTTTCGGTCTATGAGGGTACGTGGACACACTCTCCCCTCTTGTTGCCATGCATCACCATGATCTTGCGTGTGCGTAGGAATTTTTTTTAAATTACTACGTTCCCCAACAGTGGCATCCGAGCCTAGGTTTTATGCGCTGATGTTATATGCACGAGTAGAACACAAGTGAGTTGTTGGCTATACAAGTCATACTGCTTACCATCATGTCATACTTAGGTTCAGCGGTATTGTTGGATGAAGCGGCCCGGACCGACATTACGCGTACGCTTACGCGACACTGGTTTATCGCCGTGCTTTGCACATAGGTGACTAGCGGGTGTCAGTTTGTCCAACTTTAGTTGAACTGAGTATGGCTACGCCCGGTCCTTGAGAAGGTTAAAACAGCACTAACTTGACGAACTATTGTTGTTGTTTTGATGCGTAGGTAAGAACTGTTCTTGCTCAGCCCATAGCAGCCACGTAAAATTTGCAACAACAAAGTATAGGACGTCTAACTTTTTTTTGCAGGGCATGTTGTGATGTGATATGGTCAAGACGTGATGCTATATTTTATTGTATGAGATGACCATGTTTTGTAACCGAGTTATCGGCAACTCGTAGGAGCCATATGGTTGTCGCTTTATTGTATGAAATGCAAGCGCCCTGTAATTGCTTTACTTTATCACTAAGAGGTAGCGATAGTCGTATAATCAATAGATTGCGAAACAACAACGATACTACGATGGAGATCAAAGTGTCGCACCGGTGACGATGGTGATCACGACTGTGCTTCGGAGATGGAGATCACAAGCACAAGATGATGATGGCCATATCATATCACTTATATTGATTGCATGTGATGTTTATCCTTTATGCATCTTATCTTTCTTTGATTGACGGTAGCATTTTAAGATTTGGATCACGTGATCGCTTAGATGACTAGAGGGATGTCTATCTAAGTGGGAGTTCTGAAAGTAATATGATTAATTGAACTTTAATTTATCATGAACTTAGTCCTGGTAGTATTTTGCAAATTATGTTGTAGATCAATAGCTCGTGTTATAGCTTCCCTATGTTTTTTATATGTTCCTAGAGAAAAACTATTTGAAAGATGTTAGTAGCAATGATGCGGACTTGGTCCGTGATTTGAGGTTTCTCCTCATTGCTGCACAGAAGAATTATGTCCTTGATGCACCGCTAGGTGATGGACCTATTGCAGGAGCAGATGCAGACGTTATGAACGTTTGGCTAGCTCAATATGATGACTACTTGATAGTTTAATGCACCATGCTTTATGGCTTAGAACCGGGACTACAAAAACGTTTTTGAAACGTCATGGAACATATAAGATGTTTGAAGAGATGAAATTGGTATGTCAGACTCATGCCCGTGTCAAGAGGTATGGTACCTTTGACAAATACTTCACCTAAAAGATGGAGGAGAATTGCTCAACTAGTGAGCAAGTACTTAGATTGTCTGAGTACTACAATCGCTTGAATCAAGTGGGAGTTAATCTTCCAGATAAGATAGTGATTGGCAGAGTTCTCTAGTCACCATCACCAAGTTACTGGAACTTCGTGATGAACTATAAAGCAAGGGATGACGAAAACTATTCCCGAGCTCTTCGTGATGCTGATATCGACGAAGGTAGAAATCAAGAAAGAGCATCAAGTGTTGATGATTGACAAGACCACTAGTTTCAATAAAAGGGCAAAGGGAAAGAAAGGGAACTTCAAGTAGAATGACAAGCAAGTTGTCACTCCCGCGAAGAATCCCAAAGCTGGACCAAAGCCTGAAACTGAGTGCTTACACTGCAAAGGAAATGGTCACTGGAAGCGGAAATGCCCTGCATATTTGGTGGATAAGAAGGATGGCAAAGTGAACAAGGGTATATTTGATATACAGGTTATTGATGTGTACCTTACTAGTGTTTATAGTAGCCCCTGAGTATTTGATACTCGTTCGATTGCTAAAAATTAGTAACTCAAAACAGGAGTTACAGAATAAACAGAGACTAGTTGAGAGTGAAGTGACGATGTGTTTTGGAAGTGGTTCCAAGATTGATATGATCATCATCGCACACTCCCTATACTTTCGGGATTAGTGTTAAACCTAAATAAATGTTATTTGGCGTTTGCGTTGAGCATGAATATGATTTGATCATGTTTATTGCAATACAGTTATTCATTTAAAGTCAGAGAATAATTGTTGTTCTGTTTACATGAATAAAACCTTCAATGGTCATACACCCAATGAAAATAGTTTGTTGGATCTCGATCGTAGTGATACACATATTCATAATATTGATGCCAAAAGATGCAAAGTTGATAATGATAGTGCAACATATTTGTGGCACTGTCGTTTGGGTCATATCGGTGTAAAGTGCATGAAGAAACTCCATAAAGATGGATTTTTGGAATCACTTGGTTATGAATCATTTGATGCTTGCGAACCGTGCCTTTTGGGAAAGATGACTAAAACTCCGTTCTCCGGAACAATGGAATGAGCTATTGACTTATTGGAAATAATACATACCGATGTATGCGATCCAATGAGTGTTGATGCTCGTGGCAAGTATCGTTATTTTCTGACCTTCACAGATGATTTGAGCAGATAAGGGTATATCTACTTAATGAAACAGAAGTCTGAAACATTTGAAAAGTTCAAAAAAATTCAGAGTGAAGTGGAGAATCATCGTAACAAGAAAATAAAGTTTCTACGATCTGATCGTGGAGGAGAATATTTGAGTTACGAGTTTGGCCTTCATATAAAACAATGTGGAATAGTTTCACAGTTCACACCACCTGGAAACACCACAATGTTATGGTGTGTACGAACGTCATAACCGCACTTTATTGGATATTGTGCGACCTATGATGTCTGTTATCGGTTTACCACTATCGTTTTGGGGTTATGCATTAGAGACAGTTGCATTCACTTTCAAAAAAGCACCATCAAAATCCGTTGAGACGACGCCTTATGAACTGTGGTTTGGCAAGAAACCAAAGATGTCGTTTCTTAAAGTTTGGGGCTGCGATGCTTATGTGAAAAAGTTTCAACCTGATAAGCTCAAACCCAAATCGGATAAGTGCGTCTTCATAGAATACCCAAAGGAAATTGTTGGGTACACCTTCTATCACAGATCTGAAGGCAAAAGTCTTTGTTTCTAAGAATGCATCCTTTCTAGAGAAGGAGTTCTCTTGAAAGAAGTGAGCGGGAGGGAAGTAGAACTTGATGAGGTAATTGTACCTGCTCCCTTATTGGAAAGTAGTTCATCACAGAAATCAGTTTTTGTGATTCCTACACCAATTAGTGAGGAAGCTAATGATTATGATCATGAAGCTTCAGATCAAGTTACTACCGAACCTCGTAGGTCTTCCAGAGTAAGATCCGCACCAGAGTGGTACGGTAATCCTGTTTTGTAAGTCATATTACTAGACCATGATGAACCTACAAACTATGAGGAAGCGATGATGAGCCCAGATTCCGCGAAATGGCTTGAGGCCATGAAATCTGAGATGGGATCCATGTATGAGAACAAAGTGTGGACTTTGGTTGTCTTGCCCGATGATCGGCAAGCCATAGAAAATAAGTGGATCTTCAAGAGGACGACGGACGCTGATAGTAGTGTTATTATCTGCAAAGCTCGACTTGTTGCGAAAGGTTTTCGACAAGTTCAAGGTGTTGAATATGATAAGATTTTCTCACTCGTAACGCTGCTTAAGTCTGTCCGAATCATGTTAGCAATTGCCACATTTTATGAAATCTGGCAAATGGATGTCAAAACTGCATTCCTTAAATGGATATTTCTTAAAGATGTGTTGTATATGATACAACCAGAACGTTTTGTCAATCCTAAAAGTGCTAACAAAATGTGCAAGCTCCACGATCCATCAATGGACTGGTGCAAGCTCCACGATCCATCAGAAGGCTTTATACATACTTTTGGAAAGGCCTGTATCTACAAGAAAGTGAGTGGGAGCACTACGGACTCTCTGATAAGATTGTGTGAATAACATATTGTTCATCGGAAATGATGTAGAATTTTTCTGCAAAGCATAAAGGAGTGTTTGAAAAGAGTTTTTCAAAGAAAGACCTCAGTAAAGCTGCTTATACATTGAGCATCAAGATCTATAAAGATAGATCAAGACGCTTGATAAGATTTTCAATGAGTACATACCTTGACAAGATTTCGAAGTAGTTCAAAATGGAACAGTCAAAGAAAGAGTTCTTGCCTGTGTTGCAAAGGTATGAAATTGGGTAAGACTCAAATCCCGACCAGGGCAGAAAATAGAAAGAGAATGAAAGTCATTCCCTATGCATCAGTCATAGGTTCTATAAAAGTATGCCATGCTATGGACCAGACCTATTGTATACCTTGCTCTGAATTTGGCAAAGGAATACAATTTTGATCTAATAGTAGATCACTGGACAGCGGTCCAGAATATCCTTAGTGAGGACTAAGCAGATGTTTCTCGATTATGGAGGTGATAAAAAAGTTCGTCGTAAAAGTTACATCGGTGCAAACTTTTACACTAATCCAGATGACTCTAAGTCTCAATCTGGATACATATTGAAAGTGGGAGCAATAAGCTAGAGTAGCTCCGTGCAGAGCATTGTAGACATAGAAAATTTTCAAAATACATATGGCTCTGAATGTGACAGACCCGTTGACTAAACTTCTCTCATGAGCAAAACATGATCATACGTTAGTACTCTTTGGGTGTTAATCATATAGCGATGTGAACTACATTATGGACTCTAGTAAACCCTTTGGGTGTTGGTCACATGATGATGTGAACTATGGGTGTTAATCACATACAGATGTGAATATTGGTGTTGAATCACATGATGATGTGAATTAGATTATTGACTCTAGTGCAAGTGGGAGACTGAAGGAAATATGCCCTAGAGGCAATAATAAAGTTATTATTTATTTCCTTATATCATGATAAATGTTTATTATTCATGATAGAATTGTATTAACCGGAAACATCATACATGTGTGAATACATAGACAAACATAGTGTCACTAGTATGCCTCTACTTGACTAGCTCGTTTATCAAAGATGGTTATGTTTCCTAGCCATGGACAAAAGAGTTGAGATTTGATTAACGGGATCACATCATTAGGAGAATGATGTGATTGACTTGACCCATTCCGTTAGCTTAGCACTTGATCGTTTAGTATGTTGCTATTGCTTTCTTCATGACTTCTACATGTTCCTATGACTATGAGATTATGAAACTCCCGTTTACCGGAGGAACACTTTATGTGCTACCAAACGTCACAATGTAACTGGGTGATTATAAATGTGCTCTACAGGTGTCTCCAAAGGTACTTGTTGGGTTGGCGTATTTCGAGATTAGGATTTGCCACTCCGATTGTCGGAGAGGTATCTCTTGGCCCTCTCGGTAATACACATCACTATAAGCCTTGCAAGCAATGTGACTAATGAGTTAGTTACGAGATGATGTATTATGTAACGAGTAAAGAGACTTGCTGGTAACGAGATTGAACTAGGTATTGAGACACCGACGATCAAATCTCGGGCAAATAACATACCGATGACAAAGGGAACAACGTATGTTGTTATGCGGTTTGACCGATAAAGATCTTCGTAGAATATGTGGGAGCCAATATGAGCATCTAGGTTCCGCTATTGGTGATTGACCGGAAATGTGTTTCGGTCATGTCTACATAGTTCTCGAACCCATAGGGTCCGCACGCTTAAGGTTCCGATGACAGTTATATTATGAGTTTATATGTTTTGATGAACCGAAAGAGTTCGGAGTCCCGGATGAGATCGGGGACATGACGAGGAGTCTCGAAATGGTCGATACGTAAAGATCGATATATTGGACGACTATATTCGGAGTTCGGAAAGGTTCCAAGTGATTCGGGTATTTTTCGGAGTACCGGAGACTTACGGGAATTCGCCGGGGAGTATATGGGCCTTATTGGGCTTTAGGGGAAAGAGAGAGGAGAGGTTGGGTGCCCCCAAAGGCCTAGTCCGAATTGGACTAGGGGGAGGGGCTGCGCCCCCTCCTTCCTTCTCTTCTCTTCCCCCTTTCCTTGACTCCTACTCCTAGTACTTGGACGGGGGGGGGGGGGGGGGGATCCAACTCCCAGTGGGAGTAGGACTCCTTCTTGGCGCGCGTCCTCCTGGCCGGCCGCCCCTCCCCCTTGATCCTTTATATATGGGGGCAGGGGGGCACCTCTAGGCAGAACAACAATTGATCTCTTGATCTCTTAGTCGTGTGCGGTGCCCCCCACCAACATTGTCCTCCTCGATAATATTGTAGCGGTACTTAGGCGAAGCCCTGCGACGGTAGAACATCAAGATCGTCACCACGCCGTCGTGCTGACGGAACTCTCCCTTGACACTCGGCTAGATCGGAGTTCGAGGGACGTCATCGAGCTGAACGTGTGCTAAAACTCGGAGGTGCCGTAGTTTCGGTGCTTGATCGGTCGGGCCATGAAGACGTACGACTACATCAACCGCGTTGTTCTAACGCTTCCGCTTTCGGTCTACGAGGGTACGTGGACACACTCTCCCCTCTCGTTGCTATGCATCACCATGATCTTGCGTGTGCGTAGGAATTTTTTTGAAATTACTACGTTCCCCAACAGAGGTATCTCTGGGCCCACTCGATAGGACATCATCATAATGTGCACAATGTGATCAAGGAGTTGATCGCGGGATGATGTGTTACAGAACGAGTAAAGAGACTTGCCGGTAACGAGATTGAACAAGGTATGGGCATACCGACGATCGAATCTCGGGTAAGTACTATACCGATAGACAAAGGGAATTATATACGGGATTGATTGAATCCTTGACATCGTGGTTCATCCGATGAGATCATCGTGGAACATGTGGGAGCCAACATGGGTATCCAAATCCCGCTGTTGGTTATTGGTCGGAGAGTTGTCTCGGTCATGTCTGCATGGTTCCCGAACCCGTAGGGTCTACACACTTAAGGTTCGATGATGCTAGTGTTATAGGGAAGGTATGTAAACGGTTACCGAATGTTATTCGGAGTCCCGGATGAGATCCCGGACGTCACGAGGAGTCCCGAAATGGTCCGGAGGTGAAGATTGATATATTGGACGAAGGGTTTTGGAGTCCGGAAGTGTTCTGGAGATACCGGGTGATGACCAGCATGACCGAAAGGTGTTTCGGGAGCCCCGACAAGTGTTGGGGGGGGGGGCTTCATGGGCCAATGGGAGGGGCAAACCAGCCCACTAAGGGGTTGTGCGCCCCCCTCACCTATTCCCACGTGACCAGGGGGTTTGGGGCGCCCCATCTAGGGTTTCCACCTCCTGGCTTGGGGGCCAAGTCACCCAAAGGGGAGATCCCATCTGCCCTGGCCGCCGCCCCCCTTAGGGGAAACCCTAGGGCGCCTCCCCCTCTCCCTCCCCCTATATATAGTGGAGGTCTTGGGCTGCCCAACACATGAGTCTCTCTCTCCAAAGGCGCAACCCTACCTCTCTCCCTCCTCGTCTCTCATAGTGCTTGGCGAAGCCCTGCTGGAGTACCGCGCTCCTCCACCACCACCACGCCGTCGTGCTGCTGCTGGACGGAGTCTTCCCCAACCTCTCCCTCTCTCCTTGCTGGATCAAGGCATGGGAGACGTCACCGGGCTGCACGTGTGTTGAACGCGGAGGCGCTGTTGTTCGGCGCTTAGATCGGAATCGACCGCGATCTGAATCGCCACAAGTACGACTACCTCATCCGCGTTCTTGCAACGCTTCCGCTTAGAGATCTTCAAGGGTATGAAGATGCACTCCCTCTCTCTCTCTCGTTGCTAGTCTCTCCATAGGTTGATCTTGGTGATGCGTAGAAAATTTTGAATTTCTGCTACGTTCCCCAACAACTCTCCCACCACACTCGGCTAGATCGGAGTTCGAGGGAAGTCATCGAGCTGAACGTGTGCTAGAACTCGGAGGTGCCGTAGTTTCGGTGCTTGATCGGTCGGGCCGTGAAGACGTACGACTACATCAACCGCGTTGTTCTAACGCTTCCTCTTTCAGACTACGAGGGTACATGGACACACTCTCCCCTCTTGTTGCTATGCATCACCATGATCTGTCATGTGCGTAGATTTTTTTAAAATTACTACGTTCCCCAACAGTGGTATCAGAGCCTAGGTTTTATGCGTTGATGTTATATGCACGAGTAGAACACAAGTGCGTTGTGGGCGATACAAGTCATACTGCTTACCAGCATGTCGTACTTTGGTTCGGCGGTATTGTTGGATGAAGCGGCCCGGACCGACATTACGCATACGCTTACGCGAGACTTGTTCTACCGATGTGCTTTGCACACAGGTGGCTGGCGGATGTCAGTTTCTCCAACTTTAGTTGAACTGAGTGTGGCTACGCCCGGTCCTTGAGAAGGTTAAAACAACACTAACTTGACAAACTATCGTTGTGGTTTTGATGCGTAGGTAAGAACGGTTCTTTCTCAGCCCGTAGCCGCCACATAAAACTTGCAACAACAAAGTAGAGGACGTCTAACTTGTTTTTGCAAGGCACGTTGTGATGTGATATGGTCAAGACGTGATGCTATATTTTATTGTATGATATGATCATATTTTGTAACCGAAGTTATCGGCAACTGGCAGGAGCCATTTGGTTGTCGCTTTATTGTATGAAATGCAAACGCCCTGTAATTGCTTTACTTTATCACTAAGCGGTAGTGATAGTTGTAGAAGCAATAGATGGCGTAACGACAATGATGCTACGATGAAGATCACGGTGTCGCGCCGGTGACGATGGTGATCACGACGGTGCTTCAGAGATGGAGATCACAAGCACAAGATGATGATGGCCATATCATATCACTTATATTGATTGCATGTGATGTTTATCCTTTATACATCTTATCTTGCTTTGATTGACGGTAGCATTTTAAGATGATCTATCACTAATTATCAAGAAGTGTTCTCCCTGAGTATGCACCGTTGTGAAAGTTCTTCGTGCTGAGACACCACGTGATGATCGGGTGTGATAGGTCGAACGTGAATCATATAGTGGATATGATCAACATAGTGATGTTCACCATTGAAAACTACTCCATCTCACGTGATGATCGGACATGGTTTAGTTGATTCAGATCACGTGATCACTTAGATGACTAGAGAGATGTCTATCTAAGTGGGAGTTCTTTAGTAATATCATTAATTGAACTTAAATTTATCATGCACTTAGTATCTGATAGTATTTTGCATGTCTATGTTTGTTGTAGACCGATGACTCGTGCTGTTGTTCCGTTAAATTTTAATGTGTTCCTTGAGAAAGCAAAGTTGAAAGATGATGGTAGCAATAACACGGACTGGGTCCGTAACTTGAGGATTATCCTCATTGCTGCACAGAAGAATTACGTCCTGGAAGCACCGCTGGGTGCCAGGCCAGCTGCAGATGCAACTGCAGACGTTGTGAATGTTTGGCAGCGCAAAGCTGATGACTACTCAATAGTTCAGTGTGCCATGCTTTACGGCTTAGAACCGGGACTTCAACGACATTTTGAACGTCATGGAGCATACGAGATGTTCCAGGAGTTGAAGTTAATATTTCAAGAAAATGCCCGGATTGAGAGATATGAAGTCTCCAAGAAGAAGGAGGAGAATAGTTCTGTCAGTGAGCATATACTCAGAATGTCTGGGTATAACAATCACTTGATTCAACTGGGAGTTAATCTTCCTGATGATTGCGTCATTGACAGAATTCTCCAATCACTGCCACCGAGCTACAAGAGCTTCGTGATGAACTATAATATCCAAGGGATGAACAAGACTATTCCCGAGCTCTTCGCAATGCTAAAGGCTGCGGAGGTAGAAATCAAGAAGGAGCATCAAGTGTTGATGGTCAATAAGACCACTAGTTTCAAGAAAAAGGGTAAAGGGAAGAAGAAGGGGAACTTCAAGAAAAACAACAAACAAGTTGCTGCTCAAGAGAAGAAACCCAAGTCTGTACCTAAGCCCGAGACTAAGTGCTTCTACTGCAAACAGAACGGTCACTGGAAGCGGAACTGCCCCAAGTATTTGGCGGATAAGAAGGATGGCAAGGTGAACAAAGGTATATGTGATATACATGTTATTGATGTGTACCTTACTAATGCTCGCAGTAGTACCTGGGTATTTGATACTGGTTCTGTTGCTAATATTTGCAACTCGAAACAGGGACTACGGATTAAGCGAAGATTGGCTAAGGTCGAGGTGACGATGCGCGTGGGAAATGGTTCCAAAGTCGATGTGCTCGCAGTCGGCACGCTACCTCTACATGTACCTTCGGGATTAGTTTTAGACCTCAATAATTGTTATTTGATTCCAGCGTTAAGCATGAACATTATATCTGGATCTTGTTTGATGCGAGACGGTTATTCATTTAAATCAGAGAATAATGGTTGTTCTATTTATATGAGTAATATCTTTTATGGTCATGCACCCTTGAAGAGTGGTCTATTTTTATTAAGTCTCGATAGTAGTGATACACACATTCATAATGTTGAAGCCAAAAGATGCAGAGTTGATAATGATAGTGCAACATATTTGTGGCACTGCCGTTTGGGTCATATTGGTGTAAAGCGCATGAAGAAACTCCATACTGATGGACTTATGGAATCACTTGATTATGAATCACTTGGTACTTGCGAACCGTGCCTCATGTGCAAGATGACTAAAACGCCGTTCTCCAGAACTATGGAGTGAGCAACTGATTTATTGGAAATCATACATACCGATGTGTGTGGTCTAATGAACATTGAGGCTCACGGCGGGTATCGTTATTTTCTCACCTGCACAGATGATTTGAGCAGATATGGGTATATCTACTTGATGAAACATAAGTCTGAAACATTTGAAAAGTTAAAAGAATTTCAGAGTGAAGTGGAAAATCATCGTAACAAGAAAATAAAGTTTCTACGATCTGATCGTGGAGGAGAATATTTGAGTTACGAGTTTGGTTTACATTTGAAGCAATGCGGAATAGTTTCGCAACTCACGCCACCCGGAACACCACAATGAAATGGTGTGTCCGAACGTCGTAATCGTACTTTACTAGATATGGTGCAATCTATGATGTCTCTTACTGATTTACCGCTATCGTTTTGGGGTTATGCTTTATAGACGACTGCATTCACATTAAATAGGGCACCATCAAAATCCGTTGAGACGACGCATTATGAACTGTGGTTTGGCAAGAAACCAAAGTTGTCGTTTCTTAAAGTTTGGGGATGCGATGCTTATGTGAAGAAACTTCAACCGGATAAGCGAGAACCCAAATCAGAGAAATGTGTCTTCACAGGATACCCAAAAGAGACTATTGGGTACACCTTCTATCACATATCTAAGGGTAAGATTTTTGTTGCTAAATTCGGATCCTTTCTAGAGAAGGAGTTTCTCTCGAAAGAAGTGAGTGGGAGCAAAGTAGAACTTGATGAGGTAATTGTACCTGCTCCCTTATTGGAAAGTAGTTCATCACAAGAAATCGTTCCTGTGACAAATACACCAATCAGTGAGGAAGCTAATGATATTGATCATGAAACTTCAGATCAAGTTACTACCGAACCTCGTAGGTCAACAAGAGTAAGATCCGCACCAGAGTGGTACCGTAATCCTTTTCTGGAAGTTATCTTACTTAACCATGACGAACCTCCGAACTATGAGGAAGCGATGATGAGCCCAGATTCCGCAAAATGGCTTGAAGCCATGAAATCTGAGATGGGATCCATGTATGAAAACAAAGTATGGACTTTGGTTGACTTGCCCGATGATCGGCAAGCCATCAAGAATAAATGGATTTTCAAGAAGAAGACTGACGCTGATGGTAATGTAACTGTCTACCAAGCTTGACTTGTTGCAAAAGGTTTTCGACAAGTTCAAGGGGTTGACTACGATGAGACTTTCTCACCCGTAGCGATGCTTAAGTCTGTCCGAATCATGTTAGTGATTGCCGCATTTTATGATTATGAAATATGGCAAATGGATATCAAAACTGCATTCTTGAATGGATTTCTGGAAGAAGAGTTGCATATGATGAAACCAGAAGGTTTTGTCGATCCAAAAGGTGCTAACAAAGTGTGCAAGCTCCAGCAATCCATTTATGGACTGGTGCAAGCCTCTTGGAGTTGGAATAAGCGCTTTGATAGTGTAATCAAAGCATATGGTTTTATACAGACTTTTGGAGAAGCCTGTATTTACAAGAAAGTGAGTGGGAGCTCTGTAGCATTTCTGATATTATATGTAGACGACATATTGTTAATTGGAAATGATATAGAATTTTTGGATAGCATAATGGGATACTTGAATAAAAGTTTTTCAATGAAAGACCTTGGTGAAGCTGCTTACATATTGGGAATCAAGATCTATAGAGACAGATCAAGACGCTTAATTGAACTTTCACAAAGTACATACCTTGATAAAGTTTTGAAAAAGTTCAAAATGGATCAGGCAAAGAAAGGGTTCTTGCCTGTATTACAAGGTGTGAAGTTGAGTCAAACTCAATGCCCGAGCATAACAGAAGATAGAGAGAAAATGAAAGATGTTCCCTATGCTTCAGCCATAGGCTCTATCATGTATGCAATGCTGTGTACCAGACCTGATGTATGCTTAGCAATAAGTTTGGCAGGAAGGTACCAAAGTAATCCAGGAGTGGATCACTAGACAGCGGTCAAGAACATCCTGAAATACCTGAAAAGGACTAAGGATGTGTTTCTTGTTTATGGAGGTGACAAAGAGCTAGTCGTAAATGGTTACGTCGATGCAAGCTTTGACACTGATCCGGACGATTCTAAATCGCAAACCGGATACATGTTTATATTGAACGGTGGAGCTGTCAGTTGGTGCAGTTCTAAACAAAGAGTCGTGGCGGGATCTACATGCGAAGCAGAGTACATAGCTGCTTCGGAAGCAGCAAATGAAGGAGTCTGGATGAAGGAGTTCATTTCCGATCTAGGTGTCATACCTATTGCATCGGGACCAATGAAGATCTTCTGTGACAATACTGGTGCAATTGCCTTGGCAAAGGAATCCAGATTTCACAAGAGGACCAAGCACATGAAGAGACGCTTTAATTCCATCCGGGACCAAGTTCGGGTGGGAGACATAGAGATTTGCAAGATACATATGGATCTGAATGTTGCAGACCCGTTGACTAAGCCTCTTCCATGAGCAAAACATGATCAACACCAAGACTCCATTGGTGTTAGAATCATTACTGTGTAATCTAGATTATTGACTCTAGTGCAAGTGGGAGACTGAAGGAAATATGCACTAGAGGCAATAATAAAGTTATTATTTATTTCCTCATATCATGATAAATGTTTATTATTCATGCTATAATTGTATTAACCGGAAACATGATACATGTGTGAATACATAGACAAACTTAAAGTCACTAGTATGCCTCTACTTGACTATCTCATTAATCAAAGATGGTTATGTTTCCTAACCATAGACATGAGTTGTCATTTGATTAACGGGATCACATCATTAGAAAAATGATGTAATTGACTTGACTCATTCTGTTAGCTTAGCACTTGATCGTTTAGTATGTTGCTATTGCTTTCTTCATGACTTATACATGTTCCTACAACTATGAGATTATGCAACTCCCGTTTACCGGAGGAACACTTTGTGTGCTACCAAACATCACAATGTAACTGGGTGATTATAAAGGAGCTCTACAGGTGTCTCCGAAGGTACATGTTGGGTTGGTGTATTTCGAGATTAGGATTTGTCACTCCGATTGTCGGAGAGGTATCTCCAGGCCCTCTCGGTAATACACATCACAATAAGCCTTGCAAGCAATGTGACTAATGAGTTACTTGCGAGATGATGTATTACATAACGAGTAAAGATACTTGCCGATAACGAGATTGAACTAGGTATTGTTATACCGACGAGAAAATCTCGGGCAAGTAACATACCGATAACAAAGGGAACAATGTATGTTGTTATGCGGTTTGACCGATAAAGATCTTCGTAGAATATGTAGGAGCCAATATGAGCATCTAGGTTCCGCTATTGGTTATTGACCGGAAATGGTTCTCGGTCATGTCTACATAGTTCTCGAACCCGTAGGGTCCGCACGCTTAAGGTTTCGATGATAGTTATATTATGAGTTTATGAGTTTTGATGTACCGAAATTTGTTCGGAGTCCCGAATGTGATTACGGACATGACGAGGAGTCTCGAAATGGTCGAGACATGAAGATTGGTATATTGGACAAGGTGGGGGGGGGGCGGTGCCTCCCCCTTTCCGTCCTCCCCTCTCTCCCTTCCTTCCCTCTCTCCTACTTGGACAAGGAAAGGAGGGAGTCCTACTCTCGGTGGGAGTAGGACTCCCCTTGGCGCGCCTCCTCCCTGGCCGACCGCCCCCTCCCCCTTGCTCCTTTATATACGGGGGCAGGGGGCACCCCATAGACACAACAATTGCTCATTGATCTCTTAGCCGTGTGCGGTGCCCCCCTCCACCATAGTCCTCCTCGATAATATTGTAGCGGTGCTGAGGTGAAGCCCTGCGACGGTAGAACATCAAGATCGTCACCATGCCGTCGTGCTGACGGACTCTCCCTCGACACTCGGCTGGATCGGAGTTTGACGGACGTCATCGAGCTGAACGTGTGCTAGAACTCGGAGGTGTCGTAGTTTCGGTGCTTGATCGGTCGTGCCGTGAAGACGTACGACTACATCAACCGCGTTGTTCTAACGCTTCCGCTTTCGGTCTACGAGGGTACGTGGACACACTCTCCCCTCTCGTTGCTATGCATCACCATGATCTTGCGTGTGTGTAGGAAATTTTTTGAAATTACTACGTTCCCCAACAGAATGTACCGAAGAATGCGCTTGACCAAAGAACAGTGAACGTCACGGGGGGAGTGCATATGCAAGCAAACATGCTGCACCGCAGACTGAATGTCTTGTCTGGTGAGCGTGAGGTACTGAAGGGCGCCCACAATGCTGCGGTAAAGAGCGGCATCGGTGGCAGGCTGGCCGGCTAGGGCGGAGAGCTTTGGCTTGACCTCAGCAGGTGTAGCGGCTGGCTTGCAGTCAGTCATGCTGGCATGGTCCAGAAGATCAAGAGCATACTATCCCTGATGCAGAAAGAACCCAGTGGCATCACGTCGCACATTAATGCCGAGGAAGAAATGCAATGCACCAAGATCCTTCAGCCGAAACTCAGAACTGAGACGACCGATGATGTCGTGAGGAAGATCCGCTCGGGAGGCAGTGATGACAATATCATCAACATAGAGCAGAAGCAGAGCCACATGATCAGCCCGATGTAGCACGAATAGCGACGTGTCGGACGTGGTGCTACGAAACCCGAGAAGACCAAGGAACCCAACGATGCGCTGGTACCAGGCGCGTGGGGCCTGTTTGAGGCCATATAATGACCGTGACAACAGGCAGACATCCTCCGGTCGCCGAGGGTCGACGAACCCATTCGGCTGCTGACAGAGGACTCGCTCCTGAAGATGGCCGTACAAAAAATCATTGTTGATGTCGAGATGATGTACGAGCCAGTGACGAGCGGCAGCCAGCTGAAGAAACACATGAATCGTGGTGGGTTTGACGACCGGAGAGAAAGTGTCAAAGAAGTCAACACCGGCACGTTGTGCAAATCCACGAACAACCCTGCGAGCCTTGTACCTGTCCAGAGAACCATCCGAGAGGAGTTTGTGACGAAAAACCCACTTGCCCGAGATGACGTTCGCGCCGGGGGGACGCGGAACAAGGGTCCAAGTCCAGTTGGCGACAAGAGCATCATACTCAACGTGCATAGCGGCGGTCCAATGCGGATCACTCATCGCAGAACGCACCGATCACGGAACCGAAGAGAGGGTCGTGACGCTGAGGTAGTGGTAGCGCGGGTTTGGCTGGTGCACACCGACCTTGGCGCGCGTCACCATATGATGATGAGGCAGCGGGGGAGGCGGGCGTGGAGCGCGACGCCGAGGGGCCACTACAGCCAGCTCGGATGATGATGAAGATGCCCCGGGTGTTGGTGGCGAGGGCGGCGGCGAGGCATGAGCACACCCAGCCATCGGGGCCGAGAAGGCTGGCTCCTCCAGAGCCGACAAGGAGCCAGGGGGCTCTGACTCGGTCGTAGACGGTGATGAAGGCGTAGACAGGCCCGAAGGGGCCGGCTCCTCCTGAGCCGACGAGGCACCCAAGAGCCCAGCGGGGGGCGCGCCCGACTCTGCCTAAGGCTCGAGGCTGCGACCTGGCGAGGCCTGGGAAGCCGGCTCCTCCAGAGCCAAGAGGCGGGGGCCCGGCGTGGCCGGTGAGGCCGACTCCTCCCGAGTCAGCGGACGGAACGCCGAGGGTGGCGAGGCAGCGGGCGATGAGGCCGCAACCATGCCTGACCGACGAGGTGGTGGGAGCGCAGAGGCTCCACGAGGCCGTCGATGGGAGGCGTCCAGAGATGGCGAGGGACGCGACGATGCCTGCTGAAACGGAAAAACAACCTCATCAAAATAAACGTGCCGAGACACGGTCACACGATGGGACTCCAGATTGTAGCAACGAAAGCCTTTGGTGTTTGGTTGGTAGCCAAGAAAGACACAAGCGTTGGAGCGAGGCGCCAGCTTGTGTGGTGTCGTGGCAGTGATGTTAGGATAACAAAGGCAACCGAAAACATGAAGATCATCATATGACGGAGGTGACCCGAATAAGAGGTGATGAGGGGTGTAGTTCCATCGGGGTTTGCAAGGCCGGATGTTAAGTAGAATAGTAGCTGTGGCGAGGGCATCGGGCCAAAACCGAGCAGCCATGTGTGCATGGAAGGGCAATGCGCGAACACTCTCATTAAGAGTGCGAAGAACACGTTCGGCACGACCGTTTTGCTGAGATGTGTATGGACATGTGAGGCGAAAAATGGTGCCGTGAGTGGATAAAAGGGTGCGAATAGCGAGGTTATCAAATTCCTTTCCGTTGTCGGTTTAAAGATAGGCAATGGTGCGGTGAAAGTGGGAGGCAACATAGGCGTAAAAAGCATGAAGGGAGAAAGCGACGTCGGATTTGCGGCGCAACGAAAGGTCCAAGTGAAATGAGAAAAATCATCCAAAATCACAAGGTAATATGATAAATCCGAATTACTAGGCACGGGCGATGTCCAAACATCACAGTGAATAACGTCAAAAGGAAAAGTAGCAATTGATGATGAAGATGAAAACGGCAAGCGAACATGTTTTCCTATGCGACATGCATGACAAGTGTGTGCCTCTGATTTATTACATGAAAAAGGAAAAGTCTGCAAAACTTTATGAAGAGCGTCGGTGCCGGGATGGCCAAGACGAGCATGCCAAAGAGAGACGTCGGCATGGAGAGCGACGGGACCACTGCTTGTCGTTTGGCCACACGGGTAAAGATCGCCGGGGGAATCACATCGGTGCAGAACCTTCCGGGAGCGGGCATCCTTGACAGAAAAACCATGTTCGTCCAACTCAACGGTAACAAGGTGTTCACGAGTAAGAGTACGAACAGAACATAAATTTTTGATTAAGGATGGAGACACACGCACATTATTGAGAGGTAATGAGGATGATGGGAGAGGGAGGGAGGAAGCTCCGTGGTGGGTGACGGGGAGCGTGGATCCATCACCAACAATGATGCGAGAGAGAGGGGGGGTACTGAGAGACACGAGATAGGATAGCCGGGTTCGACGCCATATGAGCAGCGGCTCCTGTGTCCATGTACCAGTCCCCGCCGCCGGAGTAGTTGCTTGGGGAAGGGGCGACATGGAGGGCGGCTAGGAGGGCCGGGTCATAGGTGTAGCCGGTCGGTGCAGCGCCGTAGGGGGCGACATGGCAGCATCGTAAGCCATGGTCCCGTTAGACGCCGAAGGGCCGTCGGGTCAGGGGCCTCCCGGCGAGGGCCAAGTAGGCCCTGAGCAGGCGCCCGCAGAAGTGGCTTCGAGTAGGCGTGCACCACCCCCGTCCAGGGGTTGTATCCCGTGAGCCAGGGCGGGGGTGCCGCGGCTTGAGCAGGAACGGGTGAAGCCGCCTGGCGGGGCTGAGAGCCGCCGTTGCAGCCACCGTTACAGCCTCCCCTTCTCTTCTGGCGGCGCTGGTCAGGGGCGGCGGGCGGCTATGGAGCCGGCGCGCGGGGAGGCTGCGGGAGGGCTGCGGGCCCCTTGACGGTGCCGGCGTGGAGGGCGGCAAGAGGAGCTTGCCTTGTCACGTGACGAAGGCACTTCTCCTCCATGCGTAGGTACGTGACCGCCTTGGCGTACGTCGGCGTGATGAGGGAGAGGTTGGCGACGGATTGGCCGAGGTCGGGGTGGAGGCCGCGAAGGAGGTTGGTGAGGAGGACGGAGTTGTCGATGTTCATGCCGACGTCGCGTAGCTCGTCCGTGAGAACCTTCATCCGCGTGCAAGACTCGTCGATCGAGAGATCGTTTTGCTGCATGGTGAAAAAATCACCTTGGAGGAAGACACAGCGCTGAAGTTGATTGTCGAGGAAGAGATGGCACAGCCGTGTCCACATAGCGTACGCCAACGGATCACGGGAGTTCACCATGTTGAAGAGACCTAGAGATGGTGAGAAAAAGCCACTTGACGATGCAGGCATCCACAACAAGCCACTCGTCGTCGTCCTTCATGTTGCGGACATTGACGCTGCCATCAACATGCTCGATGAGGCGGAAGGACCGGAAGAGGAGTGCGAAGTAGGTGCGCCATGCGTTGTAGGATGGTGAGTCGAGGTTGAGGATGACGGGAACGTGGTCTTTGATGTGGAGCTCGTTGAGGCGATCGGAGGTGAAGGCAGCACCGGCGAAGGAGCCGGCGTCGGAGATGTCGGGTTTGGAGCGAGACACGGTGGTGGTAGGTAGGGGCGGCGGCGGCTGCTATAGAGGAGGGAGTAGCGGCGGCGGCGTGGTAGGGTTTAGGGTTTCGGTACGCGGCGGCGGCTGCTGCTATAGGAGGAGCAGTAGCGGCGGCGGCGGCGTGGGAGGGTTAGGGTTTTGGTGCGGCGGCGGCGGCTTGTGGAACAAGCGGCGGCGGGGGCAGGAGAGAGGGGCGGCGGCGGCGTGAGTCGCGGTGGCGGCCTAAAGCGGAAGCGAGAGAGATCGGGAAAAAACTGATACCATGCCCTCCGTCCGGAAATACTTGTCATCAAAATGAATGAAAATAGATGTATCTACAACTAAAATACATCTAGATACATCCATTTCAATGACAAGTATTTTCGGACAGAGGGAGTAGAAGACTATAGGATGCAACTCGATTGTATTCCATCGGAGTCGGTTACAATATATACAGGTGGTGTCTTGCGTGACAAGC
Organism: Triticum aestivum; assembly: GCF_018294505.1. Classification (NCBI taxonomy): domain Eukaryota; kingdom Viridiplantae; phylum Streptophyta; class Magnoliopsida; order Poales; family Poaceae; genus Triticum; species Triticum aestivum. Next base: position 796,593,984 of record NC_057798.1, on the reverse strand, counting down.
CAACTATCCCTATAATATCTCTAGAGATCAATCTATGCAAGGCTAGAGATAAGAGGAGAATCAGTCAGAAATAAATACAAAGATAACACGTTTCAACAAGCTGGCATGGTGCTTCACAGGGAGGACGGATCAGTGATATTTGCTGCGTATAGGTATATCTTGCAGTGTAATGAGGCCCTGGAAGCAGAAATTCATGCACATATGTAGGGTATATGGTACTGGCCATTCAGCATTCGGGTAGTCCATTGATTGTTCAAGCAGATTCATCGACTGCGTTGTCCATCCTCTCGGGTAAGACTCTCTCCAGGTCGGCCTACAGTCATCTAGCTGATGAGATGAAAGCTTATATTGTAGTTAGGGAGTTTGTTCCTTAGAAAACTAGTAGAGATCAAAATAGGGTAGCACATCAATTGGCAAACTACAGCCGTACCGAAGCCTACACTGCAGGATGAATGCACTCAGGTCCTCCTTGTTGTTAGGAACTCGTCTCAAGAATGTAACTTATCATAATGGAAGAACTGTCTTTTCCTCCTAAAAAAAGAAGTGCATGTCAAAATATAGTTTGTAGAACAAAGCATATCAAGAATCAATCAGAAAGACCCGCAAAAAAAAGATCAACACGAAAGAGCAAAATCCCTCGCAAAAATAATAATAATAAATAGGAATGAGCAAAGTCTAACACAGTCTACAGGTCTCCACATTAGTTGGCTATTTTGGACCTAGCCCGTGGCTTGCAGGGGAATCATGGACCGAGGAATCATCGTATGCACGATGGTATAGTCTTTTCTTTTTCTTTTACTCAAAGAATGTTTTTTATCTTCTTGCTGGCTGGTGATTTAAGTTTGCAGGGAAAAAATGGCGATAAATAAAAATTGGAGATGCAAGGAATCAAACCCCATGCCTCTATTCTGCATTGACTAGTGCTCTACCAATTGAGCTACATCCCCTTTCAAATGCATTACAATACTTAAATTCAATTAATATTATTTAACTGATTGCAATCTAGAAAAATACCGGTCGTAAGTATATCTGAAGAAAAGTGTGAGTTTGTTTCCATGGAAGGATAAGATTAGTTAAACGGCAGCCCACCCCAGATTTTACGTGGTTTCTTCAGATATGCCGACGTTCCTCAGCTAGCGAGCTAAACAACATGCCGTTGAGCAGGCGTGAAAGCTATATATATGCACCAAGGGAGGCTGTACTTGAACATTATTTCTTCCTAACTAACAAAACAGTCAACCAAGACACAACAACACATGGCCAGTTCAGCCAGCGAAGGGCACAAACTAAGTTAATTTGTGTGCTGGCTACTATCTATCCAATGGATGACATCGCTGAAGCTGCAGCTCTCCTACCTACCCAATGAATGGTGTGAGAGCAAGGTCAACGCTACCCTGAGCCTCCAACTTCTATCCAATTTGAAGATCCAAGCAGCAGCACATGCAGCGTCACAGATTTTCCTTTTCTTTCATGCTTTCCGGTCAATTACGAAGGATAAAAAAAATTATGCAGGAAAAATGAATCAAACGACAGAAGAAAACAAAACAAAAATGAAGATGCGAGGTATCAATCCCCATGCCTCTATCCAACATAGATTAGCGCTCTACCAATTGAGCTACATCCCCACTCATATGAAATGCATTAATTTGTGGTTTTAATATTAATTATTTAATTACTTGTGATTAAGAAAAATACTATTGGTCTTTACAATCCCAAGAAACAGCATGAGTTTAATCCATTGATTAGTTAAACGCCAATACGCCCTGATTTTACACGGTCTGTTTAGATACACACCCAAAACAGTCGTTTTCTTCCTAACAAACAAACCAGTTAACCAAATACATACCCATCACAGATAACCGCCACCCCCTTCCGCTCCCTCCCTCGCCACAGTTGGGTGGAAGCTGCGGGTGTGTTGGCTTGGCTGCTCGGCGACGGCTACTGGTGGGATGCTACGGCTGCGGCGGTGGCGTGCTTGGGTTCAGCAGATCCGCCCGGTGAGATGTGGCGGGGTGGAAGCCCCAACTCTCAAACGGGCGCCGATGAGGATGCTGCATGGACCTCGTCCTTCTATCAGATAATAATCTGTGGTGGCTCCATGGCGGTACGACTGGGCGGGTGTCAGATCCGGTCGGGCTCGCCGGATCTGGCCCGTCAACATTGCCCCGTGGCGAGATGAGGCTCATGGTGGCTCTCAGGTGTTGCTGACGCGCTCCCTTCCTGGGAGTTGTGTGGGCTAGAGGAGGTGTGGTGTGTTGGGGTGTCAGGTGTGGTGTTGGGTTGTGCTCTAGGCGAAAGGTTGCCAGGCTCTTGCCCGTTGACGGTGCCGACGTCATGGACATCATTTGACCTCCTCGGAGGCGCTGCCATGGATTCAATCCCCTGCACACCCTCAGATCCAGTTCTTCAGGTGAAAGGCTATGGCCCGGTTAGGTCGGACGATGGTGTCGACATTATCACTTCCCTCTTTGGGACATCGTTCTGAAGACCTTTGGATTCTGTTCGCGCTCCATGCGCTAGACGGTCACGACATTGCGGTCGGCAGGTGCCCGACCAGCAATTTGTTGGTGTTGTGTCCAATTTTGGCAATGATGAATGCCAGCAGTGCGCCACTTGTTGCAACCTGCGTGTTTTCCTTTTATCGTAGATTTTTTTTGAAATGTTTTATCTCTTTAACCAAAATCACAAACGGTTTTCATCATTGATTTCTTGCGGGGAGATCATTAAAACTATATCCTTTGTTAATAGGTTTCAATGTTCTTTTTCATGAAAGAAAAGAAACCAAATAAAAACCAAAACAAAAAACTTGAAAGCCAAAAGAAAATAAAATAAAAAGACCGTAATCAGAAAAAAACCAAAACTGAAGGAAAGAAGATACCCGAAAGCACAATTCTGCTTTTCATTTATTTTTTAGGAGAGCAGAACAGTGCATTTCCCTTTCCAGGAAACACATGTTGTGTTTTTTCCTTTTGAGAAAGCACGGGTTGTGCTTCCCCTTTGTTTGGAAAACACGGACCATGCGTCATCTCAAAAAAAAAAAAATTGTACCCTGGAGTCAACCCATGCACGGCGGCATAACCTTTTTTTTTCTTGTTGGCAGATGATTTAATTCCGCGTGCTAAAAAATAAATATGATTTAATTTTGCAAGAAAGAAGAACGATAAAAATAAAGATGGAGATGCCAGGAATCAAACCCTGTGCCTCTGTTCCGCATTGATTAGCACTCTACCAATTGAGCTACATCCCCTTTCAAATGAGCTACATTAATTCATGCAATTAATATTAATTAACATATTGCAATTAAGAAAAATACTGGTCGTAAATATATATCCCAAGAAAAGCGTGAGTTTGTTTCCATGGAGTGATAAGGTTAGTTAAACGGCAACCCGACCCATATTTCACGTGGTTTCTTCAGATTTGCCGATGTTCCTCAGTGAGCAAGTTAAGCACCATGCCGTTTGTTCATGCATGCGCGAAAAGCTATTTATTTTAGTTTTTATGAAAAGGAGGATATCCCCAGCCTATGCATTAGGACGATGCATGCAGCCATATATTATTAATAGTGTAAAATCGAGCAGCTGAACATCATCGATCCAAAAAAAATGAAAAACAAACAGTGAGGTTGTATACATCGTGACAGTAACTTACCTAGATAGCCACTAACCCTATGATACAAGACACAACATAAACAAGAAATACACAACTCCTAGGCTATGCCTTCAAGAAGGAATCTCCGCACATGCGCTAATGATTGCGAGTCCATCACAAGGTTGAACTTAGGATTGTCATCCCCAAAGGAAAGCTTCATTCCACCACCTTCAACAAGGACACGACACAAGCGCGCGACGACATTGCCCGTTCAGAGATCTTGTGTTTCCTCCGGAGTGCATAAGCTCGTCGTTGAAGCCATCTGTACCATCCTCCCTTATCCAGCTACCGACGCCTCGATAGCTGGATACCTTTGTAGGAGACAACGCAAGACAAAGACGTCCCATACCGCCGGCCTCCCGCTACTGTCGCATCACCTTCGATCCAATTATAGCAGGCTAAACTTGACACCACCGCCAGAGCCACCGTGCATCACCTGCCGGCAACAGGCATGACTTGACGTCTCCATATAAGACGTCATGCGTAGCATCCGCCGGTGGCACATCCACTGGTGGATTCACCTGCCGATGACGGGCACTGCCCGACAACTCTAAAAGAGGCACTTCTGTCACCTGCTAAGCCGCATTGAACCCGGTCTGTTGATGGAAGGGACGTCCCATACTGCCAACAGCCTCAGAAGGTGGTCACTCGTCACCATCTCGAGATCCGGACTCCGAGTCAACCACACGACCCCGGAGTGCGCCGCCGTTGAAGAAGAGGGGCCGCCGCCCCGATTCCGGGTGCTACAAGGAGCACCCACCGTTGCGCCATCCGCTGTCTTCGCCCATACAACGACAACCGCCGCCGCAATCCCGCATCAAGCGCCGTGGATGCCAGAGAAAGCTTCGGCCGCCACGCGCGTCCTGCGACGAACCCGAACACGGGATCCCAAGATCCGCCACCACCGCCGGCGCCACAAGGACCCACCAACTGGCCAGTCAACCCCGACGGAGGGGACGCCACCACCACCATGGTCGGATCCGGGCCTGTCGTTGTCGTCGCGACCGCCAAGACCAGAGCAGGGCTGAATGCAGCCGCCGTCACGGCCAAGACCGGATCCGGGCTGAACGCCGCCGCCGCCACCGGCCACGCCCAGCCCCACCATCATCTTCTAGCCACGTCCATCTGTCCGCACACGCTACGCGAAGCCGATCTCCACCCGCGCCGCCAAGCGCCGACGACGGGAGCCGCCGCACCGCCGTGCCTTGGATCCACTTGACGTTACCGCCGAAGCCGTCATCCCGTGCCACACGACATCGAGCGAGGAAAAGGGAAATCTCCGCCGCCGCCTACGCTGACTGGATCGGCGGCGCACACCGGCGATGGCGAGGGAGGGAGCTGGGAGGCAGCGGGCGAACCCCGAGGGTTCGCCCCCTCTGTCGCTTGCGGGAGCGACGCGAGGGGGTTACGTCTAATCAGGAGGCCTCGTACATGAAAAGCTATACACGCGCCATGCCATTGAGCAGGCTGTACATAAACTAGTTTATATTCCTGTAACAAACAAAACAATGAACCCACACATGACGACACATGGCCAGTTCAGCCAGCGAGAAAGGCACAAACTAAGTTAATCTGTGTGCTCGCTACTATCCATCACACAAGATCAGGTTGGGTAGAAACGATGTGATCGCTGAAAGCTGGAGCTTCTCCGGTCTATCCAATTACCCATACTCTCACACCGAATGGCGTGATGGCAACGCCAACGCAACGCTGCCATGAGCGTTGATACGGCCGTGTGTAATTTAAGTACGATGGTCGCTGATGATATAACAACGTCTACACTTAGTATTGAATATGCGACGGACATTTTCCAAGATGAGGGTGGATTAGTAGACACCAAGTCTAAGCATGACATAGTTATACAAATAATGAGCAAGTAGGGAGGTATGTTTCTATATCCCATTGTTACATTGTAGCCAAAGATGAGGCCTTCTCAGGGCATGTGTTCTCTGGACCGTCCGATTGAACTTCCAAACGAATCCTGGCCGTCGTTTTTCTTGATGGAATGATTCTGGCCGTTGGATCGGAGTTGATGTGACAATCAATGAACAGTGCACATCATTTTTCACGCGTTCTACCGTCCTGTGTGTCTATGAGAGGTGGGGCACAGACGGAGCAGGCCCCTGTTGTCATTAGCTGCAGAAATGGGTCCGGCCGGTTCCGGTTTTAATAGGCGCAGGGCTCGTGCCACCGTCTGTAAATTTTGGGTGCCGCCGAGGGCAGACTCGGGATTTTATGTGCTGGCACTTGCGTGGCGGTCTGTAGATGGCTGGGCTGCGCGTATGGAGAGGATGGAGACCATTTGGTTGAGAACCCTAGCCGTGAATATCTCCTTCACACGCATGCGAGATGCATCATGCCGCCGCCGCCGCCGACATCGGCGCCAGCAGCCTCCTCCCCACGGCGGCCCTGCCCCTTCTCCTCTTCCTCCTGACTGCCGACGCTTTGCAGGAGGAGCATGAACAGTGGCGAGCCGCCTCCTATTCAGCAGTGTGCATGATGGCGACCTCCTCCAAAGCATCAGCGGCAAGCCTTGGACTAGGCCACGGCACCAGCAGCGGACCATGAAGGCCACTACAAGGTCCGTTTATCCCCCTCCTCTCTATCTCTATCTCTCTCTGTGTGTGTGACTGATTATGCTCTCAATATTGTTGCTGACCAAGATCTGAGCATACCCGTTGCATCCGTTGTTCGCCGTCCTCTTGGTCGCAGCCATCCACAAGAAGAGGGGATGTCACGGCAGCCAGGTCCTCATCTATGTCCACTCCCTGACCACCAGGTTCTGGTTGTAAGGGTGCTGAGTAGCAGCTGAGCCTAGAAGCATTATTGTTCTTGATTTCCTAGCTGAAGGACTAATAAAACTGTTTGGATTGGATTTCGTTTTGTAGCAGTTGTTCCTTGTGAGGGAGATAGCATATTATCCTGAAATAATAGTAGTGTGCTAAGAAAACAGGCAATTTTTCGACTAATTTAATCCATAAGTAGATAACTAGCATGGCATTGACAGAACTAACAACATGCTGGTACTGATCTAAACAAGCATGTACTACGCAAATAGTAGACAAATCTACACATGATGCTAGCACTGCTAATACCGAAATTATCAGGAGAGGGATAAACGCGGTATACCCTCCAGTAGGCCATGCAGAAGCCGACGCCGCGGTGGCAGTAGCAGAAGCGTCCTCGGCAACCTTCTTGTCGGCCTCTGTCTTCTCGGCGGCGGCGCGTTCGGCGGCGCTGGACATGGTGATGACGGAGACGACGCGGACGTAGAGGAAGTAGTGGATCGGAGGCAAGCAGTTGCGTAGTCGCTTCCCAAAAACCTATTCGTCTCTCTCCCGTACAGGAACCAGAGAGACGGAGTTTCGGAGACCTGCTCTCCCGTCGACCGTGTACGCGGCGGACGGGATGGAGTCACCGGCGGCAGCAGCAGCAAAGGAACGAAGGTGGGCAGTTCGTGTGGAGCAGATGTGATCTGATCGTGGCGGCTAGGTTTAGGGGACACAACACACTTATATAGACGCAGCCGCGTGGAGAGACGTGGGCTTGACCCACGTCCGAGTCCGTGACAGCCCATGATCCGACGTCTCAGATCGTGTCCCTGCTGTCAGAACCTCTCCGTTAGTGACTAGCAAAAATAAGCGCATAGGTGTGAGCTCGGCTCGGCTCATTCCCGCAACCCGCGGCGCGGCGAGGCATGGCGTGGCGTGGCGTGGCGAGGCGGGCGGCGGAGGAGGAGCGCACGAGGGCCTCTTCTCTTCTCAAGCTCCAATAGTATGTAGAAGAGCCACCCTTATAAACCACTCCAACTTTCCTTCCACTGGTATGGTGGGACTAAACTTCCCACCACCTTGTCATGCCACCTACATGGGCCCTTAGAGATCAAATCTGAAATTGTCATATGGGCTCTAGGCCCATCTCACATTTCAACAATCCCCCACCAGATATCAGGGGCCCACTTTGTCCTTTGTTCCAAACGTTGTTTTGATATACTAGTGTTTCAGTGAAGACCTGTTAAAGTTGAGCTTCACCTAGAGCAAGTAGCTACACTCCTTCACAACTGAACAATGGACTATGCCTTGAATTGTCAGTTTGGCGTAAAGAAGTTTCACCACATGTCTTACTAGTACTGGGCTGCCGAAGGCTGACCCCTGGGTGGAGCATATAAGTCACACTCCTGGCCTATTCATGAGCTTACTAAAGATCACCCCAATCTCATAGACTGTGGCTAGCAGTCGGGCTCACATAGGTGTGTTCCTCCAAAGATCGCTCTGTAGGACAGCATCTTGCTTATACATATAAGCCTTGGAACACATTAAGACAGTAATCATCCTTCCATACAGTTTCCGAGAGTATTGCATCTCCAACGGAGTGGGTTAGTAAAGTTACTCTCCTCAGTTCACCACTGGCTTGTTTTCCCAGGTCCTACTTCACGGGATCTCCGATCACATAGGTTGGGTTACCACCATGGCAACTCTTGTGGGTCTCATACCCATCTCCCTCGATGCACTATCTATCACTACACGCGATAGCCCTTTCGTAAAGGGATCTTCCAGATTCTTAGCCATATGGACATAGTCCAACGCTATCACCCCGGAGTTTCTTAAATTTCTGACAGCTTTTAATCTCATTCTTCTGAGTTTGTTGGACTTCATGTTGTCCTTTGAACTCTTCACCTTGGTGATGACAGTTTGATTATCACAGTTCATAAGATAGCTGGAACCGGTTTATCAGCCAATGGCAAGTCCATTAAAAGATCTCGAAGCCATCCTGCTTCAACACCAGAAGTGTCTAATGCTGTTAATTCCGCTTCCATTGTCGATCTCGTTAAGATCGTTTGCTTGCAAGACTTCCAGGAAACAGCGCCACCTCCAAGAGTAAACATATACACAGTTGTGGCCTTCATCTCATCAGCATCAGAGATCCAATTTGCATCACTATACCCTTCAAGTACCGACGGATCTCCGGTATAGTGAAGTCCATAGTTCATAGTACCTTTCAGATAGCGCATAACTCTTTCAACAGCATGCCAATGTACATCACCCGGTTTGGAAACAAACCAGCTCAGTTTGCTCACAGCAAACGCGATGTCAGGCCTCGTTGCGCTCGCTAGGTACATCAGTGAACCAATGATTTGAGAGTATCTCAATTGATCTTTAGCAATGCCTTTGGACTTTCGAATCAACACGCTAGGATCATATGGTGTTTGTGATGGTGTGCAGTCCGAATATCCAAAACGGCTCAACACCTTCTCAACATAATGGGATTGCAGAAGTGTGATCCCACCCTCATTATCTCTCAGTAGCTTGATGTTCAAGATAACATCAGACACACCAAGGTCCTTCATCTCAAAGTTCTGAGATAGAAACGATTTGACCTCCTCAATGACTTTGAGGTTTGTTCCGAATATCAGTATGTCATCAACATACAAGCACAATATATCTCGTTCGCCCCCACCATGGCGATAGTATACACATTTGTCAGCCTCATTAACAATGAAACCAACAGATGTCAGAGTTGTATTGAAGTTATCATGACATTGCTTAGGTGCTTGCTTCAGCAACTTACACACCTCCCTTTCCTGACCATCTATCACAAAGCCATCTAACTGTTGCATGTAGATTTCCTCATTTAGCTCTCCATTCAGAAAATCTGTCTTAACATCCATTTGATGGACGAGAATACCATGTGAGGCCGCCAACGAGAGTAATACTCAAATGGTGGTCAGTCTAGCCACAGGTGAATAAGTATCAAAGAAATCTTCCTCTTCTTTCTGGTCATAGCCCTTGGCCACAAGCCTAGCCTTGTACTTTTTAATCGTACCATCGGGCCTAAGCTTTTTCTTGAACACCCACTTACATCCCAATGGTTTGCAACCATAGGGACGCTTAGTGATCTCCCATGTCCCGTTAGCCATGATGGAATCCATCTCGCTACGGACCGCATCCTTCCAGTAGTCAGCTTCTGGAGAGGCATACGCTTCTGAGATAGAAGAGGGAGTATCATCCACGAGGTACACGAAGAAATCAACACCAAAGGTCTTTGCAGTCTGAGGGAGTTCCGGACTAGGGGGTGTCCAGATAGCCGAACTACCATCATTGGCCGGACTCCAAGACTATGAAGATACAAGATTGAAGACTTCGTCCCGTGTCCGGATGGGACTTTCCTTGGCGTGGAAGGCAATCTTGGCAATACGGATATGTAGATCTCCTACCATTGTAACCGACTCTGTGTAACCCTAGCCCTCTCCGGTGTCTATATAAACCGGATGGCTTTATTCCATAGGACGAAAAACAATCATACCATAGGCTAGCTTCTAGGGTTTAGCCTCCTTGATCTCGTGGTAGATCTACTCTTGTAACCCACATCATCAATATTAATCAAGCAGGACGTAGGGTTTTACCTCCATCAAGAGGGCCCGAACCTGGGTAAAAACATCATGTCCCTCGTCTCCTGTTACCATCCGCCTAGATGCACAGTTCGAGACCCCCTACCCGAGATCCGCCAGTTTTGACACCGACATTGGTGCTTTCATTGAGAGTTCCTCTGTGTCATCCCCGATAGGCTCGATGGCTTCTTCGATCATCATCAACGACGCCGTCCAGGGTGAGACCTTCCTTCCCGGAAAGATCTTCGTATTCGGCGGCTTTGCGCTGCGGTCCAATTCGCTTGGCCATCTAGAGCAGATCGAAAGTTACGCCCCTGGCCGTCAGGTCAGATTTGGAAGTTTGAACTTCACGGCTGACATCCGCGGGGACTTGATCCTCGACGGATTCGAGCCACAGCCGAGCGTGCCATACTGCCACGATGGGCATGATTTAGCTCTGTAGCCGGACAGTACCCTAGAGGCCGCACTCGAACCCGCATCGATCTTCGACTCGGAGCCGGCTGCGCAGACCAAGGATGGATGGCTAGACACCGCCTCGGGGGCTACAACCTCTACGGCGATAGAGCCGAACACCGATCTTGTTCCCCATGAAGCTCGTGACTCCGAGGTGCCGGACTCCTTGCCAGACTCCGGACCTCTCGCGCCCCCTCCAGTCGAATCCGATTCGGCGCGGATCATGGAGTTCACCGCGGCGGACATCTTTCAACACTCACCTTTTGGCGACATCTTGTGTTCGCTAAAGTACCTCTCGTTATCAGGAGAGGCCTGGCCGGACTGCGGCCAGGACGGTTGGGATGCGTACGACGAAGAAATTCAGAGCCCACCCACCACCCACTTGGTAGCCACTGTCGACGATCTAACCGACATGCTAGATTACGACTCTGAGGACATCGACAGTATGGACGACGATGCCGGAGACGACCAAGAACCAGTGCCCACCGGGCACTGGAAAGCCACCTCTTCATACGACATATACATGGTGGATATCCCAAAGGATGGGAACGACGAAGGAATAGCGGAGGATGACCCCTCCAAGAAACAGCCCAAGCGCCGGCGTCAGCGGCACCGCTCTAAATCCCGCCATAGCAAGAATGAGGATTCCGGCACAGGAGACAATAATACACCGGATAGCGCCGAAGACAACCCACTCCAGCAAGATCCAGCACGGGAGGAGGGGGATGCCAACCCTCATGAGAGAGCGTCCGAAGAAGAGGTAGAGGACTATATGCCTCCCTCCGGAGACGAGGCAAGCCTCAACGACGACGAATTCGTCGTGCCTGAGGATCCCGTCGAACAGGAGCGTTTCAAATGCAGGCTTATGGCCACGGCAAACAGCCTCAAGAAAAAGCAGCAGCAGCTTAGAGCTGATCAAGATCTGCTAGCCGACAGATGGACCGAAGTCCTCGCGGTCGAAGAGCATGAACTCGAACACCCCTCCAAAAGCTACCCCAAACGTAAGCTGCTCCCCCGATTAGAGGTGGAGGCATATGATCCCGCTTCACCAGGAGACAATACGGCTGATTGACCAGCCCGTGGTCGCGACAGAGAGGCCTCAAGGCCCTCCACTAGACCCGTACCCCGGCATCGCTCGAAAAGCACAAGGCCACAGGGGAACACTCCGGACCTGCGAGACATATTGGAGGATAAGGCAAGACAATCAAGATCGATCTATGGATCATGTGGGCGCCCCACGATACGTGACGATCACCGTCACCCCGGACACAGTAAGTCCGGCCGGGCCGAACACAACAGACAAAGCTCTTTTGAGCTCCGTCGCGATATCGCCCAGTACAGAGGCGCCGCACACCCGCTGTGCTTCACAGATGAGGTAATGGATCATCAAATCCCAGAAGGGTTTAAAACCGTCAATATTGAATCTTATGATGGCACAACAGACCCCACGGTCTGGATCGAGGACTATCGCCTCCACATCCACATGGCCCGCGGAGACGATCTCCACGCCATCAAATATCTCCCACTCAAACTTAAAGGACCAGCCCGGCACTGGCTTAACAGCTTGCTAGCAGAGTCAATCGGGAGTTGGGAGGACCTGGAAGCCGCATTCCTCGATAACTTCCAAGGCACGTATGTGCGACCACCAGATGCAGATGACCTAAGCCACATAATTCAGCAGCCAGACGAATGGGCCAGACAATTCTGGACACGGTTCTTACCCAAGAAAAACCAAATCGTCGACTGTTCGGATGCCGAGGCCCTCGCGGCCTTCAAGCATAACATCCGCGACGAGTGGCTTGCCCGTCACCTGGGACAGGAAAGGCCGAAATCCATGGCAGCCCTTACATCACTCATGACCCGCTTCTGTGCGGGTGAGGATAGCTGGCTAGCACGCAGCAACAACCTCAACAAAAATTCTGGCAGTCCGGATATCAAGGACCGTAGTGGCAGGTCGCATCGCAACAAAAACAAATGCTGCATTAACGGCGATAACAGTGAGGATACGGCAGTCAATGCCGGATTCAGAGGCTCTAAACCCGGTCAACGGAAAAAACCATTCAAAAGAACAACTCAGGGTCCGTCCAATTTGGACCGAATTCTCGACAGCTTGTGCCAGATACATGGCACCCCTGAAAAGCCAGCTAACCACACCAATAGGGACTGTTGGGTGTTCAAGCAGGCAGGCAAGTTAATTGCCGAAAACAGCGACAAGGGGCTACATAGCGACGACGAAGAAGAGACCCGACCGCCAAACAATAGAGGACAGAAGGGTTTCCCCCCACAGGTGCGGACGGTGAACATGATATATGCCATGCACATACCCAAAAGGGAGCGGAAGCGTGCACTCAGGGATGTATACGGGATGGAGCCAGTTGCCCCGAAGTTCAATCCATGGTCCTCTTGCCCGATCACCTTTGACCGAAGGGACCACCCCACCAGCACTCGCCATGGTGGGTTTGCCGCATTGGTTCTAGACCCAATCATCGATGGATTTCATCTCACTAGAGTCCTGATGGACGGCGGCAGCAGCGTAAACCTGCTTTATCAGGACACGGTGCACAAAATGGGCATAGACCCCTCAAGGATTAAACCTACCAAGACGACCTTTAAAGGCGTCATACCAGGTGTAGAAGCCAATTGTACAGGCTCAGTTACACTAGAAGTGGTCTTCGGATCCCCGGATAACTTCCGAAGAGAGGAGTTAATCTTCGACATAGTCCCGTTCCGCAGCGGCTATCATGCCTTGCTCGGACGTACCGCGTTCGCAAAGTTCAACGCGGTCCGCACTACGCATACCTCAAGCTCAAGATTCCAGGCCCTATAGGAGTCATCACGGTCAATGGAAACACTGAGCGCTCCCTCCGAACGGAGGAACATACAGCGGTTCTCGCGGCAGAAGTACAAAGCAGCCTTTTAAGGCAATTCTCGAGTCCGGCTGCCAAGCGGCCGGACACAGCTAAGCGTGCCCGGAGTAACCTACAACACGACTACCTGGCACGTTCCGAGCACGCGTAGCCGTGCGGCCCCAACCCCAGCCCCTGTAAAACATTAAGACAGACCCTTCGCGTACTCCTTATGCTCTGAAGATACCATGGGCATGGGGCAAGGGGCTCGACCACGATAAGCCCAGACTGCGGCTCAACCGCACTAGGGGATCTTAAGTGTGTCGTTTCTTTTTCTTTTCCTTTTATTTTTTACCTACAGGACTCCGTTCGTCAGAGGCCCTGTCCGGCAGCAGACATGCCGAACCCACGATGCAACAGCCAGGGAAGGAGAAAGGCTACAACGAAAATCCAGGTGGTCTCCATCATGAGCATTAAATCTGTTTTATGCATTATTCCGTAGCCTACCCCTGGAGGGAGACATGTTAAACAGTCCCATCCCTTACTTACCGCACCACTTGTATCGTCCTGCACTTACAGCAGTTTTTATCGAATAAAGCAATGCAGCACATTTTTGCTTCTAATTGCATTTCTTTCTTACACATATGTTCATCTATGACATGTTGCATCCGTACGTTTTGGTACGGCTAAATACACCAGGGGCTTATGTTTCCCATGTTATGGTGTGATAAGTCCGAACACTTTCACCAGTGCGGCACCCCGAACTTATAGCATTATATGCATCGGCTTCGAATCATGTTCTTGGGTCAATAGTTGGGTTTGCCCGGCTCCCATGTTTTGGTACCTTACGTTCCGTTTTATCGGCTAAGGTAGCACTGGGAGAACCACTGCGATTGCGTCCCAGTTGAGCTGGGTTAACGCCTCAGTGGAGAAAGCTAAAACTGACCGTCATGATGAGGCGAGAGCTGGTCGCTGTTTGAGAGGTTCTTTGTGAGTCCCTAATGACTTACGCCGCTTTGAGCGAGGAGCCGGATTCTGTCCGGCCAAGGCGTGGATAGCGCCCCAAATTCGGCCTTCCGAAAACTAGGGGCTTCGCCGAAATTTAAAATTATAGAATTCTATGGCTAAGTGAGAGTGTTCAAGCATTATAAGTCCGGTTGCCCTGTTCGTTGTGTTGAGCGCCTCCCTCGATGGACCCAAATATGGGAACAAGAGTGCCCAAATTTATCCCGAACACCCCAGCACTCGTGGCATGGGGGCTGAAGCCGACGACTTGCCATCTCTCAGATTTGATAAACAGCCGCACAGAAGGTAATATTTGAAATTAACAAGTGTTGCTTCGCGCATATGAACATAGTTTTCAGCGCACAGGATATCAAAACGCGAGTCTACTCAAAAACTTCTTCTTTGGAGCACTCACCCGCAATAATGCGGGCGCCCTTCAGCATACTTCTATAATACATCTCGGGCGTGCGATGCTCCTTGCCCTCTGGTGGGGGGTCCGTCACAAGCTTCTGGGCATCCATCTTGCCCCAGTGCACCTTTGCGTGGGCAAGGGCCCGACGCGCACCCTCGATACAGGCGGAGTGCTTGATAACTTCAACCCACGGGCACGCGTCCACAAGCCGCCGCACCAGGCCGAAGTAGCTCCCAGGCATAGCCTCCTTAGGCCACAGCCAAGCTATGAGGCCCTTCATGGCCTGTTTGGCCGCCTTGTGGAGCTCGACTAGCTGCTTCAGCTGGTCTCTAAGGGGCACCGGATGTCCGGCCTCAGCATACTGAGACCAGAAGACCTTCTCCGTTGAGCTCCCCTCCCCGGCCCGGTAGAATGTGGCAGCATCGGACACGCTACGGGGAAGATCTGTGAACGCTCCTGGAGAGCTCCAAATTCGGGTAAGCGACAGGTAATTAACACTCACATGCTTACTTTGCATGAAAAATGCCTTACCCGCTGCTATTTTCTTCACCGCCTCTATCTCCTGGAGGGCCTTGTAGGCTTCGGCCTTAGCGGCTTTGGCACTCTCAAGAGCCGTTGCAAGCTCAGACTCTCGAGTCTTCGAGTCGCGCTCCAGGCTCTCGTGTTTCTTCACGAGATCCTGGAGCTCTTGCTGTATCTCCGCCACCCGCGCCTCCTGTTTCTCTCGCTCGGTGCGCTCCGCAGCCGCATTGCGTTCGGCTGCGGCCACCGCCTCTTTCAGGGTCGCCACCTCATTCGTGGACCCTGCAATACCCACGTTATCCTCGTTATTCTTTTTGCAACCAAAATGCTTTTCTGTAAGGTGCAATTTTAATATGGTGTTACTCACCTTCCTTGACCTCGAGCTGCATCTTGGCACGGCCGAGCTCGTTCTCGGACCGCTCGAGGTCCTTCTTCAAAGTATCGACCTCCGCAGTCAATGCGGCAGAGGTCAGCAGTGCAGCCTGCAATCCCATATTGACATATTTTTAACTCCTACGTATATCTTATCGGATCCACGGTCCGGCTTTTCTTTCCGAACACCAAACCGAGCATCAGGGGCTACTGTCTATGCGGTACCATTTTTTACATATTGAAATTCTTACCTCAAAGCCTGTTAGAAGGCTGCTGCAGGCTTCAGTCAGCCCGTTCTTGGCAAGCTGAACTTTCTGAATCACCGCACTCATAACAGTGCGGTGTTCCTCTACAATAGAGGCGCTATTGAGCGCCTCTAGCAATCTATCCGGCGCCTCTGGTTGGACGGAAGCTGCCGGCATCGCGGTCTTGCCCTTCTTACGAAGGGGTCGCCCGCCGGACTCCGGAGCCACTATGGGTTCCGGGGCTGAGTCCGGTGCAAAGTCCGGGAGGTTGTCCTGCGACACCTCCGGGGCCCTCTCCTCCTGGTGGGTCCCTTCCTAGGATCCCACCTCGGCATCGTCCGCATCACTGGGGGTGGAGGCAGTCGGAAGAGAATCCATATCCGACGCCCCTAAGGACCCGCTCGACGAAGTGGGGAGATCATCCTTAGGCGGACTGCAGGGTTGTATGCGGCATTAGAAAGACATAATGTGGCGGAAAACGAAAACCTTGAAGTTATTCGGGAGTCCGGATACTTACGATCTCGCCGGAGGCTTGGCCCTTGGAGGCCAGTCCTCGTCGTCGTCACTGGCGTTGGCGGAACAGTCCGGGGGAAGAGTTTTTCCCCTCTTGGACCCTACGGCCTCCCTTGTTGGGGAGGCCTTCCTTTTCTTCCCTCCCCCCGCTGGGGGAGAGGCTTTCTTCTTCTCCTCCTCGCCTTGGTGGGAGGAGTCGGCCTCGGATTCATCGTCCGATAGCACCTGAAAACGGGAACTCTTCCGAGACCCCGTGGCCTTCTTCAGCTAGTCCTGTCAAAGGAAAGGGAGTTTAGATCCCGCATAGAGTCAAACTATGAATAACAAGCGTCCCATAAAGGACAATATCACTTACCTCGTCAGCTGGACGCTGCGAGCTGAATCCGCGATCTTCGGTAGTGGATGCGGGAGCCTCGGTGCCCTTGAACAGCACCTTCCAGACCTCTTCGTACGTAGTGTCGAAGAGCCCATGCAAAGTCTGGTGCTGCGCCGGATCGAACTCCCACATATTGAAGCCCCGTCGTTGGCACGGGAGAATCTGGCGGATGAGCATGACCTGGACTACGTTGACAAGCTTGAGCTTCTTGTCCACCAGCTTTTGGACGCAGGCTTGGAGTCCGGTCAGCTCCTCCGAATCGCCCCGAATCTGGCCGCTCTCTTTCCAGGAGGTGAGCCGCGTGGGGATGCCATATCTGAATTCGGGGGCCGCTGCCCATTCGGGATCACGCGGCTCGGTGATGTAGAACCACCCCGATTTCCACCCCTTGATGGTTTCCACAAAGGTGCCCTCCAGCCACGTAACGTGGGACATCCTGCCCACCATGGCGCCTCCGCACTCCGCTTGGCTGCCCTTCACAACCTTCGGCTTGACACTGAAGGTCTTGAGCCACAAGCCGAAGTGGGGCTGGATGCAGAGGAAGGCCTCGCACATGACGATAAAGACCGAGATGTTGAGAATAAAATTCGGGGCCAGATCATGGAAATCTAGACCGTAGTAGAACATGAGCCCCCGGACAAAGGGATGTAGTGGGAAGCCCAGTCCGCCGAGGAAATGGGGAAGGAATACTACCCTCTCATGGGGCCTGGGGGTGTGGATGAGCTCTCCCTCGTCGGGGAGCCGATGCGCGATGTCGCTGGACAAGTATCCGGCGTTGCGCAGCTTCTGGATATGACCCTCCGTGACGGAGGAGGCCATCCACTTGCCTCCCGCTCCGGACATATTTGGAGAATGTTGAGGTGAGATGTGCGGGCTTGGGCGCTAGAGCTCGAGTTCGCAGAGATGGATAAGCCAAGGAGAAAGAAGGCGCAGGTAAAAAGGTTGGATCTTTATCCCCTTATATGGGCGGACAGAAACACGCGTCCCCACCGGCCTGATAAAACTCGCTTATCTCCCAAGCGTCACAATCAATGGCGCGGTTGGGTTACCCACGTCCGTATTGACGGGAATCCCGGAATAAGGGGAACACGATCTCTGCTTCGACAGACGTGCCAAGGAAACTGCCTCGCTAAACGCGCTGAGGTGGAACAATAAAAACAATTCGAGTAAAGGCTTGGAAGTGGTGTGACGTCACGCCGCAGAATACGTCAGCAGATTGATCTTGTGCAATATTATTCTCTCTACGGTGGTATGTGGAATTTATTTTTCCAGAGCCGGACACTATCCTGGTGTTCATGATCTTCTATAAATTATTCGGAGGAGGAACCCGCCTTGCAATGCCGAAGACAATATGCGCGCCGGACTCGTCGTCATTGAAGCCTGGTTCAGGGGCTATTGAGGGAGTTCCGGACTAGGGGGTGTCCGGATAGCCAAACTACCATCATCGGCCGGACTCCAGGACTATGAAGATACAAGATTGAAGACTTCGTCCCGTGTCCGGATGGGACTTTCCTTGGCGTGGAAGGCAAGCTTGGCGATACGGATATGTAGATCTCCTACCATTGTAACCGACTCTGTGTAACCCTAGCCCTCTCCAGTGTCTATATAAACCGGATGGCTTTAGTCCATAGGACGAAAAACAATCATACCATAGGCTAGCTTCTAGGGTTTAGCCTCCTTGATCTCGTGGTAGATCTACTCTTGTAACCCACATCATCAATATTAATCAAGCAGGACGTAGGGTTTTACCTCCATCAAGAGGGCCCAAACCTGGGTAAAAACATCGTGTCCCTCGTCTCCTGTTACCATCCGCCTAGACGCACAGTTCGGGACCCCCTACCCGAGATCTGCCGGTTTTGACACTGACACAGTCCTTTGTCTCTTGCCCCTACCAAGGGTTTCCTCGTCATCCTCCTCAGGATTTTCATCATGTGTTCGTTCATAATATTCCATAGGAATGGCAGGCTCAGGAGTCTCCTCAGATTCATGTCTAGAAGTGCTTTGCATATCTCTCATA
The DNA here is from genome assembly GCF_018294505.1 of Triticum aestivum. NCBI lineage: Eukaryota > Viridiplantae > Streptophyta > Magnoliopsida > Poales > Poaceae > Triticum > Triticum aestivum. The sequence goes on along the minus strand of NC_057798.1, from coordinate 796,575,187 downwards.
CGAAAAATATCATCAAAGAATGTAGCATCCTTAGACTCCATAATTGTACCGACCTTCTGGTCAGGTACCTCACATTTCACTACTAGAAATCTATAGCCAACGCTGTTCTTAGCGTAGCCCAAATTAACGTAGTCCACAGTCTTGGATCTAAGCTTACGCTTTTTGGCGATCGGCACGTTAACTTTCGCCAAACAGCCCCAAGTACGCAAGTACGAGAGTGTTGTCCTTCTCTTTGCCCATTTCTCATAGGGAGTGATCTCATTATCCTTTATCGGAACTTTATTCAGGACATGACATGCCGTCAATATAACCTCCCCCCACCATGACTTGGATAAACCCGATGTATCTAACATGGTGTTAACCAGATCAGTTAGAGTATGGTTTTTCCGCTCGGCAACCCCGTTTGACTGGGGTGAATAGGGAGGCGTCCTCTCATGAATAATGCCGTGTTCCACACAGAAGGAATCAAACTCACTCGAGAATTACTCTCCACCACGATCTGAACGGACTCGTTTAATTTTCTTTTCAAGTTGATTCTCATCTTCTGCCTTATAGATTTTAAAGTAGTGTAGAGCCTCATCTTTAGTATTTAACATATACACATAGCAATATCTAGTGGAATCATCTATCAATGTCATGAAGTATTTCTTTCCACCTTTAGTCAATACACCATTCATCTCACAAAGATCAGAATGTATGAGTTCTAATGGTGCCAAGTGTCTCTTCTCCGCACCCTTGTGAGGCTGGCGCGGTTGCTTAGCTTGCACACATGATAGGCACTTAGAACCTTTGGCTAAAGTGAAACTCGGAATTAAATCCAACTTAGCTAGCCGCGTCATAACACCGAAACTTATGTGACAAAGACGTGAATGCCAAACCTCAGATTCATTAACACTCGAATGAATATGGTTCACGACTCTATTACAGAAATCTGCGAGGAAAAGGCGGAACATCCCCCTGCTCTCATAACCTTTTCAAACAAATAGTCCATACTTAGTAACAACTAATTTATTAGACTCGAATACCAACATAAACCCTTCTCTACATAGAAGGGAGCCACTAACGAGGTTCTTCTTGATAGCGGGGACATGCTGCACGTTCTTCAGCTGCACGATCCTGCCCGAAGTAAACTTCAGATCAACCATGCCAACACCATGAAAAGAAGCACTCGCGCCATTCCCCATCAATACGGACCCGTGGCATGTGACCTGGTAATAAGAAAACAATGAAATGTTAGCACACACATGAACACTTACACCTGTATCCACCCACCAATCGGTAGGCTGAAACACTGAAAAAACAGTAAATAAATTACCGTACCTAGATGCACCATTCTCATTGTTGCCCACAATCATGTTGACAGTACTTGGAGTCTTGTCCTGACTTCTTAAACTTCTTTGGGCACTTGTTGGCCCAATGTTCAGCCGAACCACAAGTAAAGCAGCCCTCATCCTTCTTGTTCTTCTTGAAGGTCTTCTTACCCTTCTTGAAGTCGGTATTCTGTTGGACACCGTTCTTTCCCTTGAACTTGTGGGAGTTGAAGTTCCTCTGGTTCACCATGTTGGCAACAGAAGTCCCTTCGGCCCCTTTTCCGTGCGAGTCCTTTGCCCTCGCATTCTGCTCAACACTCAGATGGCCAATGACATCCTCCACAGAGAATTCACGCCTCTGATGTTTCAGAGTGGTTGCAAAGTTCCTCCAGGGGGAGCTTGGCGATTATGCAGCCCGCGACAAACTTGCCCGGTAACTCACACTTTAGAAGCTCAAGCTCCTTAACAATGCATATTATCTCATGAGCCTGCTCCAGTACAGGATGATTCTCAACCATCTTGTAATCGTGGAACTGCTCTATAATATACATCTCTCTCCCTGCATCGGCGGCCCCGAACTTAGATTCGAGAGCCTCCAACAAGTCCTTGGCGACATCCACATGTAAATATGCGTCGACCAGTTTATCTCCGATCACGCTAAGAACTGCTCCGGGAAACACATCGGTTGCCTCCCTGAACGCCTTCTCCTGTTCAGGAGCAATCATTCTCGTGGGCACACCGGTGACCCAGAACACGTTCATAGCCATGAGCCATCAAGTGGTCTTTGTCTGCCAACGCTTAAAATAGGTACCGGTAAACTTATCCGGTTTCAGTGTTGCGGCAAAGCCACTTGCCGAAAAATTCCTACACAGAATAAGTTTTTGGATTGCCAAGAAAACAGGCAATTTTTTGACTAATTTAATCCATAAGTAGATAACTAGCATGGCATTGACAGAACTAATAACATGCTGGTACTGATCTCAACAAGCACGTACTACGCAAATAGTAGACAAATCTACACATGATGCTAGCATTGCTAATACAGAAATTATCAGGAGAGGGATAAATGCGGTATACCCTCCAGTAGGCCACGCAGAAGCCGACGCCGCGGTGGCACCAGCAGAAGCGTCCTCAGCAGCCTTCTTGTCGGCCTTGGTCTTCTCGGCGGCGGCGCGTTCGGCGTCGCTGGACATGGTGATGACGGAGACGACGCGGACGTAGAGGAAGTAGTGGATCGGAGGCGAGCAGTCGCGTAGTCGCTTCCCAGAAACCTATTCGTCTCTCTCCCGTACAGGAACCAGAGAGACGGAGCTCCGGAGACCTGCTCTCCCGTCGACCGTGTATGCGGCTGACGGGATGGAGTCACCGGCGGCAGCAGCAGCAAAGGAACGAAGGTGGGCGGTTCACGTGGAGCAGATGTGATCTTATCGTGGCGGCTAGGGTTAAGGGACCACTACAAGAATTCTGTTAATTCATGACAGATTGAATCTGTCACAGGCCTGTGCAAAACTATCATGGAAGGGCATACGTGACGGATTTAAAATCCGTCATGTATATCGCGTCATAATTTGACCACCGCACACTCCATGACAGATCATCCAAAACCGTCATGGACCATGACAGTTCTTGACCGTCATGGATGACAGTTAACTGACATGCTTATAACGGCGTTAACCTACCGACCACATCATCATCTGACGTGGATCTGACATGGCAGCCCATGTAGTGATCAGCCCATCTAAAATTTTGGCCCACTAAATGTCAGCTCAATTCAAAAGTGGCGGCCCATAATAATTTCAAGGCCCGCTAATTTCAGTCCAAGACATTGGCCCATCTCTCATTTCTCTCGGTCCATGGAAATTTCAAGCCATTAAGAATTTGACGAAAAATATATGCTCATGTCATTAAAAAAGAAAATTACAAAAATACACCAATAGTATACCAGTACGGGAGCAAAAAGAAAACACAGGAAACATTAACTTTACAAGTACGTCTCAAAGAACACTATGCTACTCTACACCCAGTAACGCCCAAATCAACCGAGGCCAGCTCTCGTAAAACATCAACTAGGGGTCATCCCATGTTTCTGGCTGCACACCAAAGTGATCATAACGCACGTCTTTGTTGTTGAAAATGCTCCAAACGAATATCTGCCACATGATGAAAATTATGTCACATTATAAAATAATATAGCAAGTAGGTAAAACTAGAAGTAGCTAACTACATGTTATAAGGTTCTATATTTTTTCACTCCCTGGATGCAAAGTGGTGCAACAAATTTAATCGAAACAACTAGCAACAACAAAAAGTAATGATGAACATACATAGGTCAACAGAGTTGGTTGGGAGAAAAGAACTAAACTCCATTGTGCTTATCTGACATAAAAAGTTCCACTACACTAAACTCGATAAGACATGCAGCCCAGCTAAATACTAGGTGATGAAAAGTGCTAGGCGCATATCAATTAGATAATACTAGTTAACAACACATGCTTCTACACAGGCTAATTATTTTGCAAAAACATATCATAATAATATACTCGACAACAATGATATTACAACACTAATTAAGCTTGAAAAGGTATTCCTATGTTATCTATGAACTGGAGGTTGGCCCCTACATTCTGTCTTTGATAGCCACATTGTAATTCTTACTAGGCCACTTGTATTTACTTCTCCTGACCCCTCCCCAGCTCCTTCTCATCATGTAACATAAACTGACTGGACTGTTTTGACACACTAACATATTAATATAAAGTCAGTGGGAGCCTTTCCCACTGTCATCAGTTCTGAAAAAATTGCTATAAAGAATAATTATGCAATCTAAAATAATGCTCATCGTAAACGTACTCAGAACCAGGTTGCATGAACAAAAGTATTATGAAAAGGTCATTCAAAGGCGTGATATTACAATTGTGCGACATCAAAGTCGAGCCATAGTAAGAACTCACATAAACCTGAATGCAAGAACTTCTAATATTTCGCTCCTATATGAAGTGAACCCAACAGAAACAATATGCATGTAAATTTTGACCAGTTGTAGTAGGGTCAAAGTCATTTGCAAGGAGCCATTAGCTATATGAACTGTACATGACAAAGATGTGAAACACATTAACAATTCAAGTTAATTACTCCATTTCGCAAAACATACAGGACAAAAGTGGAGTTATGATCAGAACCAGCGCATTTACATGATGCAAAATGTAGTATATTATTTTAGAACAAAAAAAATACATTTAGAAACATAGTGAAGGAGTATTACGGAGAGATTGGGATGCAAAAATTTAAGGAATGTACCCAAAATATCCAAAGATATAATTTCCTAACAAAAAGAGGCCATATTTTGACTCTCCACTGCGACATACGTGAAAAATACAACTATATTGAGCATTTAAATTTTAATGACAGAAAGGTGCATGTCCATTGTTGGAGTCATGCTCCCCTTCTAAATGAGCTATAATTATTAGTAAAAGATCAGCCTCTAAGTGACAGTTATGATAACCTGCCAACTGGTGTCTGAGTTATCTTAGAAACAACTCAGACTATATTGTACCGCTGCTGGGACCCTATTATCTCTCAATTAGGCATCTAAATGAACTATTTAGTTGAGTTGTGCCCCTCCTGTATACCCATTTTTTTGTAACAGAATTTCTGCAGTTTAAGAAAACACATGGTGCACATCATGATATACAACTACAATCACAAAGCCACAAACTCCTACCTTCGACTATTATGTAGGAAATGAACAGAAAGCTGTCATAACATTTGCCATGTAGGAACAGAAAGCTTTTCAAGAGATGTAAATTTTGGATAAAAACATGAAGAATTAATTTTTAAACAAAAACCATGGCTCTTACAACTCTAAGCAGCAGAGATACTGACAAGTGCAGTTTATCAAGATGACAAAGCGAGAGACATTGTGCTTGCATTGCGTTGGCATACTGTCGATGCCTGTAATATAATTTTAATGTGGTATATATGGATTGGATCAATGATTTGAACATACTAGCATACTGCAGACAACATAGATATACGTACATATATGACTCTGTAAGAAACTGGAGCAAAATAACACCACGTCCAATCCTGAACTTCTGATGGTTCTGATATTGAATCTGCATTAACTCCTCCTGCTCAAGAACCAAGTCGATGTACATAAATATCAGAATCGTTCCCGAGAGATTCATGTACCTTAAAAATAAATAAAACCTTGTTGGAGCTAGAGGACAGGAGGCAGGGGCCAAGGGTGTACTGGATTTGCTGACGTCCTGCACGCCACCGGATGGGGGGAGAAGGGGGTTCAGCGGCGGGGCGTGCTTATGTTGTAATGGCGCTCCTCCTTAGAGGTCGACGAGGAGGAGTACCAACGTTCGCCGGCATCGTCCTCGAGAAGGACAAGCTCGCCGTGCCTGCCCTCGTCCCGTACCGGCAACTGCAGGGTGCGCCGCGTTCGTGGATCCTACGGGAAGAGATCCTCCGCGCCGCCCTGCTCAAGGTGGACCATAAGGAGGCGAGGGCGCACGTGGGGGCGCCGTAGACGACGAAGAAGAGCCGCCGGAGATGCGCCGACGACGAAGGCGGTGCCGGAGTCAAAAACCGTAGCACGGGAGTGGATTTTGGGCGAGCGGTAGAAGCCAGGAGGGGGAAATCTTGCTGGAGGGAAGGATGGACCAGAGCGAGGCGAGATCGGTGGTGTGCTCCACGCCGGCGATAGCCGCGGCAATCGCCGGAATCGGGCGCGGGCGGCTGTGGCGGCTGAGGAAGGGAGGAGAGAATGGGGATTAGGGTTAGATGGGTGTGGCTCGTGGGCTTAAGTAGTCGGGCTCGAAATTTTTGCCACCGGCCGCGTGGGCGACTTAAAATTTTACCTTTCCGCGCGCGCTCTGGAAAGTTCGCGCGTTCTCTTTTAGTTTTAACTTTTTATAATATATAATATATATAAACCATTGGCTACATCTAACTGACATATGGGACAAATAAAGAGTCACACATGACACATCAGCAGCAGCCATCGGTGATGGTCCGGATGGTGTATAAAGAAAGAAACGACTAAGCACTAGCTAGTCAAACTGTGACGATTTCCATGACGGCCAGTGATGTCCATCATAAAGGGGCTACCTTTTTGAGAGGGCGGTCACATCATGCTGATCCATGACGATTTCCATGACGGATAAGAGAAATTGTCATTGTCTGTGACGATTTCTGAGAACGTCACCAGAATTTCGTCACGTATTAACATGTTTCTTGTAGTGGACACAACACACTTACATAGACGCATCCACGTGGAGAGACGTGGGCTTGACCCACGTCCGAGTCCGTGACATCCCACGATCCGACGTCTCAGATCGTGGCCCTCCTGTTCGGCGAGGCGTGGCGTGGCGAGGCAGCGGCGGAGGAGGAGCGCGCGCGGGCCTCTTCTCTTCTCAAGCTCCAATAGTATGTAGAAGAGCCACCCTTATAAACCACTCCAACTTTCCTTCCACTAGCATGGTGGGACTAAACTTCCCACCACCTTGTCATGCCCCCTACATGGGCCCTTAGAGATCAAATCTGAAATTGTCATATGGGCTCTAGGCCCATCTCACATTTCGTCATAGTGTTATCTTGAACATGTGAATCAGTTCAAGAGCTTTGGCTATGAGACGTTTTGTATTGATTAGTTCTAGGAGCTAAAGAAATCTAAAGGTGTGGATTTTATCTAATCATGTGGTGCCTCCAGCTTTGAGCTTGCATCTGAACCTAGCTAATCTGGTACAGTTATCAATAGCCGATGCAACTACTTACTTTTATCAAATCTGGAGTATTTCCCCCTCAGCGAAATAAAGAAATATATTGAGGTCAGTTACATTGTACACCCCTTTTTGGTTTCAGTGCAGCGTGGTCATATTGTGACACCAAGTTTTACTTTTGATCCTTGCCATACTAATCCTTTGTTGATACCATGTGAAGATGTATGGACCTGGTTCTTGATAGGTAGATAGTTCTACTGTTCTTCAATGCATTTTAGATAGCGAAACTGCATAATTATTCCATGCCGCAGTAGAAAAGATGCATCTCTATATGATAATCGTTATGTATTTGATTTGGTGCTGCTATAACTGATGTGGATTCTTCTCTGCTTGGACTGTTAACCATCTTTAGAAAAAGCTGATGCATTTGTTAATGCCCACGGTACATAATTTGTGATTATGATTGTGCCTGTCAATTTGTATTCATGCTAAATTCATCCTGTTTCATCTGTTGATATTGTTTCCTTTGCATGCAAATAGCTATTATCGGGTACAAGTATTTATACCCTAATTTGTATCCTAACCTTACTATTTATAGCCCTCTGAATTTTTCACCACTGATGATAAATAAATATATGCACGTGATGCTCCTAGGTGACTCCAGAAGGAAATTACATGATATGGCACTTCATGTGATGCATGTTCCTTGATGTCAAATGAGTGCTGGGCACTCTCCCGCAAAAAAGAATATAACAAGCGAGTGTTGCGCTGGTGCATATAATTGTCTTCTTTCTTATTTCATTTCCATGTAATATTTTTTGGTAGTCATCGTGAAATTGTCAATTCTAAACTTGTTATTCCTGTGCGTCATTCCGTGAGACCCATTTGTTCACACCAGATTTTGGCATGGTCAAAAACATAATTAAGAAGGCTTTAAATGAAAAAGTGCTCAAAGTTAGAAAGTTCCATATTGTCAAAAGGAGAAACTTTGATATTTGGGCCATAGCCATCCGATCTCATCTCTAAGGCCGAAGTTGCGTTTGAAGCACTGAGATTTTATACTCAGAACACTATTCTGCTGATTACGCCCCCAAGATGGCATCATACGAGAAATGTGTCTACACAGATTGTCTTCGTCTCGTCGAAGCGATCGATTTTGATATAAGAAGCGTCTCAATCGGAGTTCGTATGCAAAATTTAGAGCCAAAACAGTGTGATCCATAAGTCTGCCCCAGAAGTTCCGGCCATAACTTCCGGGGAGGTTCCGGGCTAAACCGAAAGTTTGCACGCGGTGCACCCCAAAAACTGGAACTTTAACATTATTTACAGATTTGCGGGGCCAGTTTCGAGATCAAGATGACCTCTGATGAAAAAATGATCAACTAAAGAATTTTTTTACATTGCAAGATCTACAACTTTGTTTTTGGGACCATCGCGATCCGAAGCCATATGCGACCTGTAGGAGCTGTGCAAGAGGGCAACTTGATGTAATTTTAGCCCGGAAGTTCCGGCCCTCGTAGTCCGAGTTAGGTTATATTTTGATGTTTTGGACGGGATTTGAGTCCTTTTCTTGTACGGAAAGTCCTGCCGCCTCATATATATGTAAGAGGTGACGGCCGATTGAATAACAACACACAATCGATCAAATCATATACCACTTTTATCTTTTATCTTTTCACCTTAACCCTAGTTCTTCTTCTTCCTCGTTCTTCGTTCGTTCTTCTTGTTGTAGGGCACCGAACCTCGAGGCCCTAGGGGTGGTCAGGCCGACCTAGGGAAGCCCATAGTGACCGCGCGCCCTGACGGGGTCCCTCCCGGGCGTGTGGGGTTTCGGGTCATCAAAAACACCCGCCGGATTGTTTGCGTACCGCACTTCCGGACGGGTCTCCTTCGGCGTGTGCTGCGGTGCATCACCCTCGGCGTTGGAGGTACACGGTGACGTGTTCGTGTGCGAACACACTTTTTGGCGACTTCGCTAGGGACGAAGCTTTGAACGGTCTCCGTCCATTCTTGCTACGAAGAGATCGTCATCTAGGGTTTGCAATCTGCAAAGGTAATATGAATACCCAATTCACATATGCAGATGCAAATAATGCATATGTTGTTGCCATATCATCTAATGAGTATAATGTATCGGCTAGCCCTAGCTTTATCAATCATGCATCTAATTATGTGCAAGAGTCGATCCAACATAATCTTCATGCTTCAACTTTATATAATTTTAGCAACATGCAACATATGTATCCCAACTCCCATGCATCGGCAACCCCGCAAATCTATATGCCGATGAACAACATGATGAGTTCGGTTAATCAAGTTGAAACACCCCATGTAGGAACTTTCAATGACATGCAACATAGTGTTTCATCTTTTTATTCATCGGCAACTAATTTGCAACATGTTAATCCAAACATGCCATTGGATAGGCAATTGGCCATGCTACTACTAGTTATTCAACCAACTACCCTAAAACATCATATGCTACACCTCATACTACTAGTTTTTTGGCACCATACGCAACTGTTGATGTCCATAATTCGGCTCCGCCCCTTAATGGTCATGGCCGAATAAGTGAAACTTCTATAGGAGCACAAATGCCTTCACTTACTACCGTGGCATATCATGTCCCCCCTACACAATTACAGAATTTCCGCAACATCTCATTGCCGAAAGAGTCTAAGAGCATTGCGGGGCAACCATATCCAGACTGGGTAGTTCACTACAGGAATCTGCTACTTTGCCATCTGCCACGGCGGACGGCAAAAGCATGGATGGCGGACGACAAAGACCTTTGCCGTCAGCCGCGGATGGCAAAAGGTGACGGCAAAGTAGGAGACGGCAAAGAGCTGCGTTGCCGTCTGCTTCGGCAGCTGACGGCAAAGGGGCCTTTGCCATCAGCAGCGGACGACAAAGAAGACACACGGCAATAAATGCGCTGTTACTCCGTTAGGTGGTTAACGGAAGGCCTTTGCCGTCCGCTGCGGACGGCAAAGCCTTTGCCGTCAGCTGCTGATGGCAAACTGACCAAATTGGTCAGCTGCTGATGGCAAAGGCTTTCTTTGCCATCAGCCAGTTCTTTGCCGTCTGCTTTCGGGTAGCTGATGGCAAAGAACTTCTTTGCCGTCTGCTAGCTGACGGCAAAGAGCTGGCAGATGGCAAAGTAGCTGATTCCAGTAGTGGTTGAGAACAAGCTTACATTCTCTTGGGATTTGTGCAACTCCATTTGAAAGGAACTAATAGAAGGCGGGAAGCCTCATGATTTTGCTGTAGTGAAAGCTAGAGTTGTGCAAATGATGCAGTTGCCTAGTGTTGTACCATCTAGTGCACCCCGTAAAACAATTGCAAAGTTTCGGCACCTCATTGCAGGAAAAGTCTGAAAATATTGGGGGGTAATCTCATGAGGAGTGGATGGAAATTGAGATGAAAAAGTTTAAAACTCGCCAAGCTGAGATGTGGGCTAAAATTAGACAAGAGCAAGAAGCCTTGCAAATTAAAAAAGATAAATTTGTTGATTCAGGTAACAAAGAAAATGCAGTTATTGGAAAAGCCGAATCAAGTAGTATATATTCTGAGTCCATCAAATCCAAAGAGGCAAGCATTATTGAGAAAAGGCATGGAAAGCATAGCAAAACAACCATGCTTGATTTTTCTGAAGTCAATGGAACCTACTTCCTGCCCTATGAGTTTTGTGTCGTAGAAATTGACAAGCCTCAAGCACAAGAGCAAGTAGCTGAACAAAGTTCGGCTGATAAGGATCTTCAAGGTAATGATGCACGGAATAAAGAAAAAGATGATGAAAAGGCGTTGGAGAGTCATCCAAAGACGAAGCTAGATATTGTTCAAGTCACACCACCATCATGCTCTCCCAACGTATTTGAAGAGGTACGCATAGCGAGTAATTTACCTATTTTCAGATTTGGTCACAACTTCATTATTGATTCTATAAGAAATATTCTCATAAGTAATTTTGAAACACCAATGAAGAAGGGTAATTTACTTGTTAGCAATTGTTATGCAACATATCGGTCAACCCATTGCGCCATTTATAAAGACCAATAATGACTTATTGTTACAGCCAAAGCTTTCCCCGTTGCTTTATGTAAAGTTCATATGTAGTTGGGTAGCTTTGCTTATTTCGTACTGGGCATGCACTTGGTCTCAACTGAGACATGTATGTTCTAACTATTTTCATTTTAGAAATTTAAACCCAAGGTTAAAATCTTCCGAGCAAATCGATGCAAGTATAGTATCTTATCCAAAGATATCGGAGATAGAATGGAAAACACAATGCATAGCCGAATGGGGAGATTCCAAATCTGAACCATTCGTTTTCTTATCTCCAAAGCCGTTCAAAAAGCAAGATCGGATAGAAAACAAGAAGTATACTTTCAATTCAAGCATGTGTGATCAAATACTTGATTTGTTGCTGAAAAATAATCACATTACAATTCTTGATCACCATGTTAAGCCATCAATCCAAGGACGAATGTATTGTAAGTTTCATGATTCGTCCAAGCATAATTTTGAGGATTGCAACATGTTTCGTCAAATAGTAAAATCGGCCATTAAAAAGGACGATCGAAGTTTGTTGAAATACCAAGAGATCACCACTCTATTTCGATTGGTCTTGATGGCAAAAAGTTTTTGCATCGGCTTCTTCAAGCCGATCCATTTAAAGAGAATGTAAAAGCTGCAGGTGATGGGATCAATCTTTCAAGTAAAGAAGTTGTTGAAGAGCATAACGAATATAATCTTGAGGGCAAGAATTCCATCAAAGCTACAATGGAGACGCCAAGGACTGGGGGGCAGCAAGCAAATCCAATGATCGATGAAAGCAAACCAAAAGAAAACAAAGGCCGAAATAAGCGCAGGTGTAAGAGATCAAAATGTTGGGGAACATAGCAGAAATTCAAAATTTTCCTACGAGTCACCAAGATCTATCTACGGAGAGACTAGCAACGAGAGAGAGGAGTGCATCTACATACCCTTGTAGATCACGAGTGGAAGCGTTCAAGAGAACGGGGTTGAGGGAGTCGTACTCATCATGATCCAAATCACCGAAGATCCTAGAGCCGAACGGACGGCACCTCCGCGTTCAACACACGTGCAGCCCGGTGACATCTCCCATGCCTTGATCCAGCAAGGAGAGAGGGAGAGGTTGGGGAAGAATCCATCCAGCAGAAGCACAACGGCGTGGTGGTGATGGAGGAGCGTGGCACTCCATCAGGGCTTCGCCAAGCACCGCGAGAGACGAGGAGGGAGAGGGGTAGGGCTGCGCCAGGGAGAGGTAAACTCATGTGTTGGTGCAGCCCCAAAACCCCACTATATATAGGGGGAGGGGAGAGGGGGCCGGCCCCCCTCCAGATCCCATCTAGAGGGGAGGGGCGGCGGCCAGGAGGGGGAAACTTACCCCCCAAGCAGGGTGGAGGCGCCCCCCTCCCCTAGGGTTTTCAACCCTAGGCGCCTTGGGCCCTGGTGGGGGTGCACCAGCCCACCTGGGGCTGGTCCCCTCACACACTTGGCCCATGCAGCCCTCTGGGGCCGGTGGCCCCACCTGGTGGACCCCCGGGACCTTCCCGGTGGTCCCGGTATGTTACCGATAGCACCCGAAACTTTTCCGGTGACCAAAACAGGACTTCCCATATATAAATCTTTACCTCCGGACCATTCCGGAACTCCTCGTGATGTCTGGGATCTCATCTGGGACTCTGAACAACATTCGCTAAAAACGTATATCTCTTCCCTATAACCCTAGCGTCATCGAACCTTAAGTGTGTAGACCCTACGGGTTCGGGAACCATGCAGACATGACCGAGACAACTCTCCGGCCAATAACCAACAGCGGGATCTGGATACCCATGTTGGATCCCACATGTTCCACGATAATCTCATCGGATGAACCACGATGTCAAGGATTCAATCAATCCTGTATACAATTCTCTTGGTCTAGCGGTATAGTACTTGCCCGAGATTCGATCATCGGTATCCCGATACCTTGTTCAATCTCGTTACCGGCAAGTCTCTTTACTCGTTCCGTAACACATCATCCCGCGATCAACTCCTTGATCACATTGTGCACATTATGATGATGTCCTACCGAGTGGGCCCAGAGATACCTCTCCGTCACACAGAGTGACAAATCCCAGTCTCGATTCGTGCCAACCCAACAGACACTTTCGGAGATACCCGTAGTGCACCTTTATAGCCAGCCAGTTACGTTGTGATGTTTGGTACACCCAAAGCATTCCTACGGTATACAGGAGTTGCACAATCTCATGGTCTAAGGAAAAGATACTTGACATTTAGAAAAGCTTGAGCATACGAACTACACGATCTTGTGCTAGGCTTAGGATTGGGTCTTGTCCATCACATCATTCTCCTAATGATGTAATCCCGTTATCAATGCCATCCAATGTCCATGGTCAGGAAACCATGACCATCTGTTGATCAACGAGCTAGTCAACTAGAGGCTTACTAGGGACATGGTGTTGTCTATGTACCCACACATGTATCTGAGTTTCCTATCAATACAATTATAGCATGGATAATAACGATTATCATGAACAAGGAATATATAATAATAACTAATTTATTATTGCCTCTAGGGCATATTTCCAACAGTCTCCTCACTTGCACTAGAGTAATAATTTAGTTCACATCGCCATGTGATTAACACTGATAGGTCACATCGCCATGTGACCAACATCCCAAAGAGTTTATTAGTGTCACTAACTAGTTCACATCACCATGTGATTAAGACTCAATGAGTTCTGGGGTTTAATCATGTTTTGCTTGTGAGAGGGTTTTAGTCAACGGGTCTAACCTTTATGATCTGTGTGTGCTTTGCAAATCTCTATGTCATCTCTTAGATGCAGCTACCACACTCTATTTGGAGATATCCCAAATAACTTTCTACTATACGAATCTGGTTTACTACTCAGAATAATTCGGATTAGTGTCAAAGTTCGCATCGGCGTAAACCCTTTACGACGAACTCTTTTACCACTTCATATCGGAAAAATTCCTTAGTCCACTAGTACTAAGGATAAGTTTGACGCTGTCCTGTGATCCATTCCTGGATCACTCTTGTACCCCTTGACTGACTCATGGCAAGGCACACTTCCGGTGCGGTACACAGCATAGCATACTATAGAGCCTACGTCTGAAGCATAGGGGACGACCTTCGTCCTTTCTCTCTCTTCTGCCGTGGTCATGTCTTGAGTCTTACTCAATACTCAAACCATATAACACAGCCAAGAACTCCTTTGCTGATCTATTTTGAACTCCTTCAAAATCTTGTCACGGTATGTATTCATTTGAAAGTACTATTAAGTGTTTTGATCTATCTTTATAGATCTTGATGCTCAATGTTCAAGTAGCTTAATCCAGGTTTTCCATTGAATATCACTTTTCAAATAACACTATATGCTTTCCAGAAATTCTACATCATTTCCGATCAACAATATGTCAACAACATATACTCATCAGAAATGCTATAGTGCTCCCACTCACTTCTTTGGAAATACAAGTTTCTCATAAAATTTGTATAAACCCAAAATCTTTGATCATCTCATCAAAGCGTATATTCCAACTCCGAGATGCTTACTCAAGTCCTTAGAAGGATTGCTGGAGCTTTGCACACATGTTAGCATCTTTCAGGATTGACAAAACCTTCTGGTTGTATCACATACAACCTTTCCTCAAGGATATCTTCGAGCAAACAATGTTTTTTACATCCTATCTGCAAGATTTCATAAATCATGCAGCAATTGCTAATATAATTCCAACAGACTCTTAGCATCGCTACGAGTGAGAAAGTCTCATCATAGTCAACTCCTTGAACTTGTCGCAAAACATCTTAACGACAAGTCGAGCCTTCTTAATGGTGATCCTTACCATCATTGTCCGTCTTCCTTTTAAAATCCATCTGTACCCAACAACCTTACGACCATCAAGTATTTCTTCCAAAGTCTACACTTATTTTTCATACATGGATCCTCTCTCAGATTTTATGGCCTCGAGCCATTTGTTGGAATCCGGGCCCACCATCACTTCTCCATAGCTCGTAGGTTCATTGTTGTCTAGCAACATGACCTCCAAGACATGATCACTGTACCACTCTGAAGCAGTACCTATCCTTGTCGTCCTACGAGGTTTGGTAGTGACTTGATCTGAAGTTTCATGATCACTATCATCAACTTCCACTTCAATTGGTGTAGGTGCCACAGGAACAACTTCCTGTGCCCTGCTACACACTAGTTGAACTGATGGTTCAATAACCCCATCAAGTCTCCACCATCCTCCCACTTAATTCTTTCAAGAGAAACCTTTCCTCGAGAAAGGACCCGTTTCTAGAAACAATCACTTTTGCTTCTAGATCTGAAATAGGAGGTATACCCAACTGTTTTGGGTGTCCTATGAACATGTATTTATCCGCTTTGGGTTCGATCTCATCAGGATGAAACTTTTTCATATAAGCGTCGCAGCCCCAAACTTTCAAGAAACGACAGCTTAGGTTTCTCTAAACCATAGTTCATACGGTGTCATCTCAACGTAATTATGTGGTGCCCTATTAAAGTGAATGTGGTTGTCTCCAATGCCTAACCCATGAACGATAGTGGTAATTCGATAAGAGACATCATGGTATGCCCCATATCCAATAGGGTGCATCTATGATGTTCGGACACACCATCACACTATGGTGTTCCAGGCGGTGTTAGTTGTGAAACAATTTCCACAATGTCTCAATTGTGTACCAAACTCGCAACTCAGATATCCATCTCTATGATCATATCACAGACATTTTATCCTCTTATCACGAAGATCTTCAACTTCACTCTGAAATTACTTCAACCTTCCAATAATTCAGACTTGTGTTTCATCAAGTAAATATATTCAACATCTACTCAAATCATCTGTGAAGTAAGAACATAACGATATTCACTGCATGCCTCAGCACTCATTGGACTGCACACATCAAAATGTGTTACTTCCAACAAGTTGCTATCTTGTTCCATCTTACTGAAAACGAGGCTTTTCAGTCATCTTGTCCATGTGGTATGATTTGCATGTCTCAAGTGATTTAGAATCAAGTGAGTCCAAACGATCCATCTACATGGAGTTTCTTCATGTGCACATACCAATAGACATGGTTCGCATGTCTCAAACTTTTCAAAAACGAGTGAGTCCAAAGATCCATCAACATGGAGCTTCTTCATGCGTTTTGTACCAATATGACTCAAATGGCAGTGCCACAAGCAGGTGGTACTATCATTACTATCTTATATCTTTTGGCATGAACATGTGTATCACTACGATTGAGATTCAATAAAACATTCTTTTAGGTGCAAGACCATTGAAGGTATTATTCAAATAAATAGAGTAACCATTATTCTCCTTAAATGAACAACCGTATTGCGATAGACATAATCCAATCATGTCTATGCTCAACGCAAACACCAAATAACAATTATTTAGGTTTAACACCAATCTCGATGGTAGAGGGAGTATGCGATGCTTGATCACATCAAGCTTGGAAACAGTTCCAACACATATCGTCATCTCACCTTTAGCTAGTCTCCCATAGCCTTTTATTTCGAGTTACTAACACTTAGCAACCGAACCGGTATCTTAATACCCTGGTGCTACTAGGAGTACTAGTAAAGTACACATTTAATTCAATGTATATCCAATATACTTCTGTCAACCTTGCCAGCCTTCTCATCTACCAAGTATCTAGGGTAGTTCTGCTTCAATGACCGTTCCCCTCATCACAGAAGCACTTAGTCTCATGTTTGGGTTCAACCTTGGGTTTCTTCACTAGAGCAGCAACTGATTTGCCATTTCGTGAAGTATCCCTTCTTGCCCTTGCCCTCTTTAAACTTGTGGTTTCACTAACCATCAACAATTGATGCTCCTTCTTGATTTCTACTTTCATGGTGTCAAACATCGCGAATATTTCAAGGATCATCATATCTATCCCTGATATGTTATAGTTCATCACGAAGCTCTAGTAGCTTGGTGGCAAAGACCTTGGAGAAACATCACTATCTCATCTGGAAGATTAACTCCCACTCGATTCAAGTGATTGTTGTACCCAGACAATCTGAGTACAAGCTCAACGATTGAGCTTTTCTCCCTTAGTTTGTAGGCTAAGAAACTCGTCAGAGGTCTCATACCTCTTGACATGGGCACGAGCCTCAAATCCCAATCTCAGCCCTTGGAACATCTCATATGTTCTGCGACATTAAAAAAATGTCTCTGGTGCCTCAATTCCAAACCATTTAACATTACTCACTGAACTATCACGTAGTCACCAAAACGTGAATGTCAGATGTTCTCAACATCCACAAATGACGTTTGAGGTTCAGCACACCGAGCGATGCATTAAGGACATAAGCCTTCTACGCAGCAATGAGGACAATCCTCAGTTTACGGAACCAGTCCGCATAATTGCTACTATCAGCTTTCAACTATATTTTGTCTAGGAACATATCTAAAACAGTAGAACTAAAGCGCGAGATATGACATAATTTGCAAAGACCTTTTGACTATGTTCAGGATAATTAAGTTCATCTAATGAACTCCCACTCAGATAGACATCCCTCTAGTCATCTAATTGATACATGATCCGAGTCAACTAGGTCATGTCCGATCATCACGTGAGACGGACTAGTCATCATCGTTGAACATCTTCATGGTGATCACATCTACTATACGACTCATGTTCGACCTTTCGGTCTCTTGTGTTCCGAGGCCATGTATGTACATGCTAGGCTCATCAAGTCATCCTAAGTGTTTCGCGTGTGTAAATCTGGCTTACACCCGTTCTATGTGAACGTTAGAATCTATCACACCCGATCATCATGTGGTGCTTCGAAACAACAAACTTTCGCAACGGTGCACAATTAGGGGGAACACTTTGTTGAAATTATTATGAGGGATCATCTTATTTACTACCGTTGTTCTAAGCAAATAAGATGCATAAACATGATAAACATCACATGCAATCAAAAGGTGACATGATATGGCCAATATCATTTTGCTCCTTCCGATCTCCATCTTCGGGGCTCCATGATCATCATCATCACCAGCATGACACCATGATCTCCATCATCATGATCTCCATCATCGTGTCTCCATGAAGTTGTCTCGCCAACTATTACTTCTACTACTATGGCTAACGGTTTAGCAATGAAGTAAAGTAATTACATGGCGTTATTCAGTGACACCCAGGTCATACAATAAATAAAGACAACTCCTATGGCTCCTGCCGGTCGTCATACTCATCGACATGCAAGTCGTGATTCCTATTACAAGAACATGATCAATCTCATACATCACATGTCATTCATCACATTCTTTTGGACATATCACATCACATAGCATACCCCGCAAAAACAAGTTAGACGTCCTCTAATTGTTGTTTGCATGTTTATGTGGCTGCTATGGGTTTCTAGCAAGAACGTTTCTTACCTACGCAAAAGCCACAACGTGATATGCCAATTGCTATTTACCCTTCATAAGGACCCTTTTCATCGAATCCGATCTGACTAAAGTGGGAGATACTGGCACCCGCTAGCCACCTTATGCAACAAGTGTTGGGGAACGTAGTAATTTCAAAAAAAATTCCTACGCACGCGCAAGATCATGGTGATGGCATAGCAACGAGAGGGGAGAGTGTTGTCCACGTACCCTCGTAGACCGTAAGCGGAAGCGTTAGCACAACGCGGTTGATGTAGTCGTACGTCTTCACGATCCGACCGATCCAAGCACCGAACGTACGGCACCTCCGAGTTCAGCACACGTTCAGCTCGATGACGATCCCCGGGCTCCGATCCAGCAAAGCTTCGGGGATGAGTTCCGTCAGCACGACGGCGTGGTGACAATGATGATGTTCTACCGGCGCAGGGCTTCACCTAAACTCCGCGACGATATGACCGAGGTGGAATATGGTGGAGGGGGGCACCGCACACGGCTAAGGAACGATCCGTAGATAAATTTGTGTGTCCTGGGGTGCCCCCTGCCCCCGTATATAAAGGAGGGAGGGGGGAGGCGGGCCGGCCCTTGTGGGCGCGCCAAGGAGGAGTCCTACTCCTCCTAGTAGGAGTAGGACTCCCCCTTTCCTACTCCTACTAGGAGGGGAAAGGAAGAGGGAGAGGGGGGAAGGAAAGAGGGGGGCGCCCCCACCCCCTCCTAGTCCAATTCGGATCAGAGGGAGAGGGGGCGCGCGGCCCACCCTGGCCGCCCCTCTCTCTTCCCACCAAGGCCCATGTGGCCCATTAACTCTCCGGGGGGGGGGGGGTCCGGTAACCCTCCGGCACTCCGGTTTTCTCCGAAATCACCCGGAACACTTCCGGTGTCCGAATATAGTCGTCCAATATATCAATCTTTATGTCTCGACCATTTCGAGACTCCTCCTTATGTCCGTGATCACATCCGGGACTCCGAACAAACTTCGGTACATCAAAACTTATAAACTCATAATAAAACTGTCATCGTAACGTTAAGCGTGCGGACCCTACGGGTTCGAGAACTATGTAGACATGACCTAGAACTATTCTCGGTCAATAACCAATAGCGGAACCTGGATGCCCATATTGGTTCCTACATATTCTACGAAGATCTTTATCGGTCAAACCGCATAACAACATACGTTGTTCCCTTTGTCATCGGTATGTTACTTGCCCGAGATTTGATCGTCGGTATCCAATACCTAGTTCAATCTCGTTACCGGCAAGTCTCTTTACTCGTTCCGTAATGCATCATTCCGTAACCAACTCATTTGGTCACATTGCTTGCAAGGCTTATAAAGATGTGCATTACCGAGAGGGCCCAGAGATACCTCTCCGACAATCGGAGTGACAAAACCTAATCTCGAAATACGCCAACTCAACATGTACCTTCGGAGACACCTGTAGTACTCCTTTATAATCACCCAGTTACGTTGTGACGTTTGGTAGTACCCAAAGTGTTCCTCCGGTAAACGGGAGTTGCATATTTCTCATAGTTACAGGAACATGTATAAGTCATGAAGAAAGCAATAGCAATATACTAAACGATCAAGTGCTATGCTAACGGAATGGGTCATGTCAATCACATCATTCTTCTAATGATGTGATCCCATTAATCAAATGACAACACATGTCTATGGTTAGGAAACATAACCATCTTTGATTAACGAGCTAGTCAAGTAGAGGCATACTAGTGACTATATGTTTGTCTATGTATTCACACATGTATCATGTTTCCGGTTAATACAATTCTAGCATGAATAATAAACATTTATCATGATATGAGGAAATAAATAATAACTTTATTATTGCCTCTAGGGCATATTTCCTTCAGTCTCCCACTTGCACTAGAGTCAATAATCTAGATTACATAGTAATGATTCTAACACCCATGGAGTCTTGGTGCTGATCATGTTTTGCTCGTGAGAGTGGCTTAGTCAACGGGTCTGCAACATTCAGATCCGTATGTATCTTGCAAATCTCTATGTCTCCCACTTGGACTTGGTCCCGAATGGAATTGAAGCGTCTCTTGATGTGCTTGGTCCTCTTGTGAAATCTGGATTCCTTTGCCAAGGCAATTGCACCAGTATTGTCACAGAAGATTTTCATTGGTCCCGATGCACTAGGTATGACACCTAGATCGGAAATGAACTCCTTCATCCAGACTCCTTCATTTGCTGCTTCCGAAGCAGCTATGTACTCCGCTTCACATGTAGATCCCGCCACGACGCTTTGTTTAGAACTGCACCAACTTACAGCTCCACCGTTTAATAAAAACACGTATCCGGTTTGCGATTTAGAATCGTCCGGATCAGTGTCAAAGCTTGCATCGACGTAACCATTTACGACTAGCTCTTTGTCACCTCCATATACGAGAAACATATCCTTAGTCCTTTTCAGGTATTTCAGGATGTTCTTGACCGCTGTCCAGTGATCCATTCCTGGATTACTTTGGTACCTTCCTGCCAAGCTTATTGCTAAGCATACGTCAGGTCTGGTACACAACATTGCATACATGATAGAGCCTATGGCTGAAGCATAGGGAACATCTTTCATTTTCTCTCTATCTTCTGCTGTGGTCGGGCATTGAGTTTGACTCAACTTCACACCTTGTAGTACGGGCAAGAACCCTTTCTTTGCCTGATCCATTTTGAACTTTTTCAAAATTTTATCAAGGTATGTGCTTTGTGAAAGTCCTATTAAGCGTCTTGATCTATCTCTATAGATCTTGATGCCCAATATGTAAGCAGCTTCACCGAGGTCTTTCATTGAAAAACTTTTATTCAAGTATCCCTTTATGCTATCCAGAAATTCTATATCATTTCCAATTAATAATATGTCATCTACATATAATATCAGAAATGCTACAGAGCTCCCACTCACTTTCTTGTAAATACAGGCTTCTCCAAAAGTCTGTATAAAACCATATGCTTTGATCACACTATCAAAGCGTTTATTCCAACTCCGAGATGCTTGCACCAGTCCATAAATGGAACGCTGGAGCTTGCACACTTTGTTAGCACCTTTTGGATCTACAAAACCTTCTGGCTGCATCATATACAACTCTTCTTCCAGAAATCCATTCAAGAATGCAGTTTTGACATCCATTTGCCAAATTTCATAATTATGAAATGCAGCAATAGCTAACATGATTCGGACAGACTTAAGCATCGCTACGGGTGAGAAAGTCTCATCGTAGTCAACCCCTTGAACTTGTCGAAAACCTTTCGCAACAAGTCGAGCTTTATAGACAGTTATATTACCATCAGCGTCAGTCTTCTTCTTAAAGATCCATTTATTCTCAATGGCTTGCCGATCATCGGGCAAGTCAACCAAAGTCCATACTTTGTTTTCATACATGGATCCCATCTCAGATTTCATGGCCTCTAGCCATTTTGCGGAATCTGGGCTCATCATCGCTTCCTCATAGTTCGTAGGTTCATCATGGTCAAGCAACATGACTTCCAGAATTGGATTACCGTACCACTCTGGTGCGGATCTTACTCTGGTAGACCTACGAGGTTCAGTAGAAACTTGATCTGAAGTTTCATGATCAATATCATTAGCTTCCTCACTAATTGGTGTAGTTGTCACAGGAACCGGTTCTTGTGATGAACTACTTTCCAATAAGGGAGTAGATACAGTTATCTCATCAAGTTCTACTTTCCTCCCACTCACTTCTTTCGAGAGAAACTCCTTCTCTAGAAAGGATCCGATTTTAGCAACGAAAATCTTGCCCTCAGATCTGTGATAGAAGGTGTACCCAATAGTCTCTTTTGGGTATCCTATGAAGACACATTTCTCCGATTTGGGTTCGAGCTTATCTGGTTGAAGTTTCTTCACATAAGCATCGCAGCCCCAAACTTTAAGAAACGACAACTTTGGTTTCTTGCCAAACCACAGTTCATAAGGCGTCGTCTTAACGGATTTTGATGGTGCCCTATTTAACGTGAATGCGGCCGTCTCTAAAGCATAACCCCAAAACGATAGCGGTAAATCAGTAAGAGACATCATAGATCGCACCATATCTAGTAAAGTACGATTACGACGTTCGGACACACCATTTCGTTGTGGTGTTCCGGGTGGCGTGAGTTGCGAAACTATTCCGTATTGTTTCAAGTGTAGACCAAACTCGTAACTCAAATATTCTCCTCCACGATCAGATCGTAGAAATTTTATTTTCCTGTTACGATGATTTTCTACTTCACTCTGAAATTCTTTGAACTTTTCAAATGTTTCAGACTTGTGTTTCATCAAGTAGATATACCCATATCTGCTCAAATCATCTGTGAAGGTGAGAAAATAACGATACCCGCCGCGAGCCTCAACATTCATTGGACCACAAACATCAGTATGTATGATTTCCAACAAATCAGTTGCTCGCTCCATAGTTCCGGAGAACGGCGTTTTAGTCATCTTGCCCATGAGGCACGGTTCGCAAGTACCAAGTGATTCATAATCAAGTGATTCCAAAAGCCCATCAGTATGGAGTTTCTTCATGCGCTTTACACCGATATGACCTAAACGGCAGTGCCACAAATAAGTTGCACTATCATTATTAACTCTGCATCTTTTGGTTTCAACACTATGAATATGTGTATCACTACTATCGAGATTCAATAAAAATAGACCACTCTTCAAGGGTGCATGACCATAAAAGATATTACTCATATAAATAGAACAACCATTATTCTCTGATTTAAATGAATAACCGTCTCGCATCAAACAAGATCCAGATATAATGTTCATGCTTAACGCTGGCACCAAATAACAATTATTTAGGTCTAAAACTAATCCCGATGGTAGATGTAGAGGTAGCGTGCCGACCGCGATCACATCGACTTTGGAACCATTTCCCACGCGCATCGTCACCTCGTCCTTAGCCAATCTTCGCTTAATCCGTAGTCCCTGTTTCGAGTTGCAAATATTAGCAACAGAACCAGTATCAAATACCCAGGTGCTACTGCGAGCATTAGTAAGGTACACATCAATAACATGTATATCACATATACCTTTGTTCACTTTGCCATCCTTCTTATCCGCCAAATACTTGGGGCAGTTCCGCTTCCAGTGTCCAGTCTGCTTGCAGTAGAAGCACTCAGTTTCAGGCTTAGGTCCAGACTTGGGTTTCTTCTCTTGAGCAGCAACTTGCTTGCTGTTCTTTTTGAAGTTCCCCTTCTTCTTCCCTTTGCCCTTTTTCTTGAAACTGGTGGTCTTGTTAACCATCAACACTTGATGCTCCTTCTTGATTTCTACCTCCGCGGCTTTTAGCATCGCGAAGAGCTCGGGAATAGTCTTGTTCATCCCTTGCATATTATAGTTCATCACGAAGCTCTTGTAGCTTGGTGGCAGTGATTGAAGAATTCTGTCAATGACACTATCATCAGGAAGATTAACTCCCAGTTGAATCAAGTGATTATTATACCCAGACATTTTGAGTATATGTTCACTGACAGAACTATTCTCTTCCATCTTGCAGCTATAGAACTTATTGGAGACTTCATATCTCTCAATCCGGGCATTTGCTTGAAATATTAACTTCAACTCCTGGAACATCTCATATGCTCCATGACGTTCAAAACGTCGTTGAAGACCCAGTTCTAAGCCGTAAAGCATGGCACACTGAACTATCGAGTAGTCATCAGCTTTGCTCTGCCAGACGTTCTTAACGTCGTCAGTTGCATCAGCAGCAGGCCTGGCACCCAGCGGTGCTTCCAGGACGTAACTTTTCTGTGCAGCAATGAGGATAATCCTCAGGTTACGGACCCAGTCCGTGTAATTGCTACCATCATCTTTCAACTTTGCTTTCTCAAGGAACGCATTAAAATTCAACGGAACAACAGCACGAGCCATCTATCTACAAACAAACATAGACAAGCAAAATACTATCAGGTACTAAGTTCATGATAAATTTAAGTTCAATTAATCATATTACTTAAGAACTCCCACTTAGACAGACATCTCTCTAGTCATCTAAGTGATCACGTGATCCAAATCAACTAAACCATGTCCGATCATCACGTGAGATGGAGTAGTTTCAATGGTGAACATCACTATGTTGATCATATCTACTATATGATTCACGCTCGACCTTTCGGTCTCCGTGTTCCGAGGCCATATCTGTATATGCTAGGCTCGTCAAGTATGACCTGAGTATTCCGCGTGTGCAACTGTTTTGCACCCGTTGTATTTGAACGTAGAGCCTATCACACCCGATCATCACGTGGTGTCTCAGCACGAAGAACTTTCGCAACGGTGCATACTCAGGGAGAACACTTCTTGATTATTAGTGAGAGATCATCTTAAAATGCTACCGTCAATCAAAGCAAGATAAGATGCATAAAGGATAAACATCACATGCAATCAATATAAGTGATATGATATGGCCATCATCATCTTGTGCTTGTGATCTCCATCTTCGAAGCACCGTCGTGATCACCATCGTCACCGGCGCGACACCTTGATCTCCATCGTAGCATCGTTGTCGTTACGCCATCTATTGCTTCTACGACTATCGCTACCGCTTAGAGATAAAGTAAAGCAATTACAGGGCGTTTGCATTTCATACAATAAAGCGACAACCATATGGCTCCTGCCAGTTGCCGATAACTTCGGTTACAAACATGATCATCTCATACAATATAATATAGCATCACGTCTTGACCATATCACATCACAACATGCCCTGCAAAAACAAGTTAGACGTCCTCTACTTTGTTGTTGCAAATTTTACGTGGCTGCTACGGGCTTTAGCAAGAACCGTTCTTACCTACGCATAAAAACCACAACGATAGTTCGTCAAGTTGGTGCTGTTTTAACCTTCGCAAGGACCGGGCGTAGCCACACTCGATTCAGCTAAAGTGAGAGAGACAGACACCCGCCAGCCACCTTTAAGCACGAGTGCTCGTAACGGTGAAACCAGTCTCGCGTAAGCGTACGCGTAATGTCGGTCCGGGCCGCTTCATCTCACAATACCGCCGAACCAAAGTATGACATGCTGGTAAGCAGTATGACTTGTATCGCCCACAACTCACTTGTGTTCTACTCGTGCATATAACATCAACGCATAAAACCTAGGCTCGGATGCCACTGTTGGGGAACGTAGTAATTTCAAAAAAATTCCTACGCACACGCAAGATCATGGTGATGGCATAGCAACGAGAGGGGAGAGTGTTGTCCACGTACCCTCGTAGACCGTAAGCGGAAGCGTTAGCACAACGCGGTTGATGTAGTCGTACGTCTTCACGATCCGACCGATCCAAGCACCGAACGTACGGCACCTCCGAGTTCAGCACACGTTCAGCTCGATGACGATCCCCGGGCTCCGATCCAGCAAAGCTTCGGGGATGAGTTCCGTCAGCACGACGGCGTGGTGACGATGATGATGTTCTACCGGCGCAGGGCTTCGCCTAAACTCCGCGACGATATGACCGAGGTGGAATATGGTGGAGGGGGGCACCGCACACGGCTAAGGAAAGATCCGTAGATCAACTTGTGTGTCCTGGGGTGCCCCCTGCCCCCGTATATAAAGGAGGGAGGGGGGAGGCCGGCCGGCCCTTGTGGGCGTGCCAAGGAGGAGGAGTCCTCCTCCTAGTAGGAGTAGGACTCCCCCTTTCCTACTCCTACTAGGAGGGGAAAGGAAGGGGGAGAGGGGGGAAGGAAAGAGGGGGGCGCCGCCCCCCCTCCTAGTCCAATTCGGACCAGAGGGAGAGGGGGCGCGCGGCCCACCCTGACCACCCCTCTCTATTCCCACCAAGGCCCATGTGGCCCATTAACTCTCCGGGGGGGGGGGTTCCGGTAACCCTCCGGCACTTCGGTTTTCTCCGAAATCACCTGGAACACTTCCGGTGTCCGAATATAGTCGTCCAATATATCAATCTTTATGTCTCAACCATTTCGAGACTCCTCGTTACATCCGTGATCACATCCGGGACGCCGAACAAACTTTAGTACATCAAAACTTATAAACTCATAATAAAACTGTCATTGTAACGTTAAGCGTGCGGACCCTACGGGTTCGAGAACTATGTAGACATGACCTAGAACTATTCTCGGTCAATAACCAATAGCGGAACCTGGATGCCCATATTGGTTCCTACATATTCTACGAAGATCTTTATCGGTCAAACCGCATAACAACATATGTTGTTCCCTTTGTCATCGGTATGTTACTTGCCCGAGATTTGATCGTCGGTATCCAATACCTAGTTCAATCTCGCTACCGGCAAGTATCTTTACTCGTTCCGTAATGCCTCATTCCGTAACCAACTCATTTGGTCACATTTCTTGCAAGGCATATAAAGATGTGCATTACCGAGAGGGCCTAGAGATACCTCTCCGACAATCGAAGTGACAAAACCTAATCTCGAAATACGCCAACTCAACATGTACCTTCGGAGACACCTGTAGTACTCCTTTATAATCACCCAGTTACGTTGTGACGTTTGGTAGTACCCAAAGTGTTCCTCCGGTAAACGGAAGTTGCATATTTCTCATAGTTACAGGAACATGTATAAGTCATGAAGAAAGCAATAGCAATATACTAAACGATCAAGTGCTATGCTAACGGAATGGGTCATGTCAATCACATCATTCTTCTAATGATGTGATCCCATTAATCAAATGACAACACATGTCTATGGTTAGGAAACATAACCATCTTTGATTAACGAGCTAGTCAAGCAGAGGCATACTAGTGACTATATGTTTGTCTATGTATTCACACATGTATCATGTTTCCGGTTAATACAATTCTAGAATGAATAATAAACATTTATCATGATATGAGGAAATAAATAATAACTTTATTATTGCCTCTAGGGCATATTTCCTTCGACAAGTGCATGTCAGTCGGTGGAACCTCTCTCACGTAAGAGTACGTGTAAGGTCGGTCCAGGCCGCTTCATCCCAAAATGCCGCTGAATCAAGATAAGACTAGTAACGGTAAGAAAATTGGACAAATCATCGCCCACAACTACTTTGTGTTCTACTCATGCAAAGAATCTACGCAATAGACCTAGCTCATGATGCCACTGTTGGGGAACGTAGCAGAAATTCAAAATTTCCCTACGAGTCACCAAGATCTATCTATGGAGAGACTAGCAACAAGAGAGAGGAGTGCATCTACATACCCTTGTAGATCGCGAGCGGAAGCGTTCAAGAGAACGGGTTGAGGGAGTCGTACTCATCGTGATCCAAATCACCGAAGATCCTAGTGCCGAACGGAAGGCACCTCCGCGTTCAACACACGTGCAGCCCGGTGACGTCTCCCATGCCTTGATCCAGCAAGGAGAGAGGGAGAGGTTGGGGAAGACTCCGTCCAGAAGCAGCACAACGACGTGGTGGTGATGGAGGATCGTGGCACTCCAGCAGGGCTTCGCCAAGCACCGCGAGAGACGAGGAGGGAGAGGGGTAGGGCTGCGGCAGGGAGAGGTAAACTCATGTGTTGGTGCAGCCCCAAAACCCCACTATATATAGGGGGAGGGGAGAGGTGCCGTCCCCCTCCAGATCCCATCTAGAGGGGAGGGGCGGCAGCCACGAGGGGGAAACTTGCCCCCCAAGCAAGGTGGAGGCGCCCCCCTCCCCTAGGGATTCAACCCTAGGCGCCTTGGGCCCTGGTGGGGGGCGCACCAGCCCCCCTGGGGCTGGTCCCCTCCCACACTTGGCCCATGCAGCCCTCTGGGGCCGGTGGCCCCACCTGGTGGACCCCCAGGACCTTCCCGGTGGTCTCGGTACGTTATCGATAGCACCCGAAACTTTTCCGGTGACCAAAACAGGACTTCCCATATATAAATCTTTACCTCCGGACCATTCCGGAACTCCTCGTGACGTCCGGCATCTCATCCGGGACTCCGAACAACATTCGGTAACCACGTATATCTATTCCCTATAACCCTAGCGTCATCGAACCTTAAGTGTGTAGACCCTACGGGTTCAGGAACCATGCAGACATGACCGAGACAACTCTCCAGCCAATAACCAACAGCAGGATCTGGATACCCATGCAAAGAAACCAAGATCACCCCCAAGGCGCAAATATAAGGATTGGTATTGGCAAAGTGATAATTTTAATGCAATGTATTCATATCCTTATTTTGGGACGCCAATGCCAATGCCGTGGATGCCTCCCTATGCTCATATAGATACATATTAATCATGGGACTGGTATGATACAAGGGGACATTCTACATCTTATTGTAGACCATCTCACCAATACTATGCAGCTCCAAGAAGATCAACATTTGAACAATCACACGTCAAAGACCATTTCAATCATAAGGAATCGGTCCAGAGCTCAAGGAAGAAGAAAGAGGTGGTAAAGCAAGTTTACCGCGTGCAAAGAGATGGTCATAAGTGTGCTACTTCAGATTTGATCTCAAATAACAAAGAGTCAATTAAAGTGTTGACATTGGCTACAAAAGGCAAAGAAGTGAAGCAATCAATTGATAAAAATCAGAGTGCCAAATCTGAAGAAAAGAAGTTGAGAGTACACAAGGTAAAACAATAATTTCCACTGCTTCAAACAAAATAGCAGCTGGGGTGCCCACTCGGCTTATCGTATTGGCGAAAGAAGGAATTACAAAAACTTAGTGCACAAGAGCTGAAAAACAAGAACATGGCATGGGTTCCCAAGAGGAGCAGTCAAAATAAAAATGATGTGCAACCTTCTATTGCAAAAAGTGTTACAAAAGTGAAGAAAGAGAAGGATGGAAGTCAAAAACAATTAAGCCGAAGGTTTGCATCAGCCCATAAAAATCTTCGGTTAGCACATCATCCATATTCTTCAGCCATACCATTGATGCCTTTGGCATGGAATTCATCATCAGGTATGATAAATGCATCGACGGTAAATTTGTGGCAATGGCCAAGGTGTTGGTGTTGTTTATTTATCTCCATATGCAGCTATTTTGTGAAGCCTCATGGCGCTTAAAATATTTTTGCACAATCATCAAAGCTGAATACGCATTGTCATTTGGATTGGAGCTTTGCCTTGCT
This sequence comes from Triticum aestivum, assembly GCF_018294505.1. NCBI lineage: Eukaryota > Viridiplantae > Streptophyta > Magnoliopsida > Poales > Poaceae > Triticum > Triticum aestivum. Next base: position 796,545,640 of record NC_057798.1, on the reverse strand, counting down.
ATAGGTGCTATACATATTGAGGCTTCCGGTGATTCGTTATTAGTAGTGCAACAAATATCCAAGGGTTATCAATGTTTTGACAAATCACTTATAGTTTATCTTTTGGTATGTCTAGATGCAAGATTTACCTTGGGTTGCTTTAAAATTATTCATATATCTAGGCATGACAATTCGAAAGAGTTGGCACAGCAAGCATCTGGCTACTATGAATATGCACAATCTTAGTAGCATCTACCAAATACACTCACTCATTAAGGTTAACTGTAATCTAATGACTGTTGTCTCCTTGTGCACGAGCTAGTGGTTGTGCTAGCACACCCCTGAACGAGCGATGGGAGCCACCAGCGGCGGGCTGGCTCAAACTCAATGTGGACGGGGATTTCGTTGAATAGGGCGAGAATGGAGGCGCAAGTATGGTACCACGAGATAGCGCTGATCACATAATCTTCAGCTCCTGTAGACACATCTTCACATGCGATGGTGCACTCGTTGCCGAGTTGGAAGCATGCAGAGAGGGTGTCGTGCTTGCTCTGGAATGGAGCTCGCTATTGTTTATCTTAAAAATGGATTGCTCGGAGGCGGCGAGGATGATTAATTAGATCACCACAAATAGATTACGTGACGCTTGCCTTGTTTAGGAGATAAAGGCCTTGGCCAGAGGAGGGGCGAAGGTGATAGTGAATGCGACTAGGCAAAAAAATTCTATAAGTCATGAACTTTATTGTATTCTTGTGCCTACTTACACTTATTGATCCAAGTTCGTTACCTTTCGTGTTTGTTTGATGTGAAACTAATTTTGTTTTTTCATAGCAAAACTACATTATTTATTAGATAATAAAGTTGTTATTATACATTCAGAATTTTATTTGTCATATTACTGGACTATTGCGTAAAACGGATATAAAACTATGAGTTTCATTGACAACGAAAAAGGAAAAGCATGCAGTACCTGTACTAAATAGAATGCCTTAGGACAGTAAGTTACTATGTTGTTTAAAATTTGGTTTGTCTCCTCTTTTTTCTATCAAAGTGATTGGTGTTGGTACCGATTTTCATGAGTTGTTTGCACTATTTTAATATTTTTCTGCATTATTTTGTAGTACTCATATGGTTTTGTTAACGAAATCAGAGATTTGTTCTTTTGTTGAAAGTTAAAACCAATGATCCATTACCTAAAATAAACAATTTATCATTTGTGAATAGTTGTGCCTATATCCAAATTATCCAAATTGTAATTTGTTACACGCAAGCTCTTTGCAGAACATCTTAGAACAGAGCATGCAATTCATGTCGCGCTCATGTGGAAAAGCGCGCATATTACTTCTAGTTCACTTCCAAATCATATCAGTACACCCATGCAAGTAGCCCACCATGTCACTCATGAGTCTCTGATTAGCCCCGACAGGGTACACATAGAACAGAGAAGCATGTTTCTATTATTTAAGTGACTGCAATCAAGAAAAATACTGATCCTAAATACATATCCGAAGAAAAGGGTGTGTTTGTTTCCATGGAGTGATAAAGCTTAGTTAAACGGCAACCTGCCCCAGAATTTACGTGGTTTGTTCAGATATGCCGACGATCCTGAGTGAGCGAGCTAAGCACCAGGCGAGCTGAGTAGGCGTGAAAACTATATATGCACGCACGGAGGCTGTACTTAAACTAGTTTCTTCCTGTAATAACAAACAAAAGACATGACGACACATGGACAGTTCATCCAGCGAAGGGCACAAACTAAGTCAATTTGTGTGCTCGCTACTATCCATCACACAAGATCAGGTTGGGTACAGACGTTGACATTGCTGAAAGCTGGAGCATCTCCGGTCTATCCAATTATCAATAGTGACAACGAATGGCGTGATGGCAACGCCAACGCAACGCTGCCCTGAGCATCCAACTTTCAGCCAAGTTGAAGAACCAAGCAGCGTCACAGAGTTACCTTCTATTTCATGCTTGCCGGCCAATCCCCGTGCTTCTATCCAAGTTAGATTAGTGCTCTACCAATTGAGCTACATCCCCGTTCTCATGCTTTCAGTAAAGTAGATATATTAATATGAATTAATTAATTACTTGCGATCAAGAAAAATACTAGTACTAGTATTCGTCGTTAACATCCCAAGAAAAAGCGTGAGTTTGTTTAAATCTGTTCCAAGGAATTGTGAGAGACAAAATGAATAATCTCCCGGTGTTTGTATTGATCATGATCGTTCCAAAAATATATAAGCCACCAAGACTTCATCGGCTGGTTCCCCGGGCCGCATGGGAATTTCCCCGTCAAAAGTGCTTACCGGCCCATGAAACGGATGCGGGGGGTTCATGCTGCACAAGGCCAGAAGTCGGCCGATCGGTACGGAATTCAATTTGGAAATCAGAAGTTCCTCTAAATATGTGTATCATGCCGTGGAAAACGGCATCAGGTGCGTTGGCTACAACCTAAGTAAATCTCATTGTCATATCTATACTCAGAGCTCATGTCCTATTTATGGAACGGAGAGAGAAAGCAGCTTGCATGCGTTGATCACGTGCATGCATGCTCGAGGTGTTTGGGAGGGTCTCCGAAATAATTTTGCTGTTGTCTGACGATGCGCTACTAATGGATTCTGGCAAAGACTGGGTTGTGCAGCTGTTGTCAAAGTGTATGGCAGCTTCGCAATGATATAACGCACCGGGAGAATGCAACCCAATGGAAGTAATTGTGGATTATCTTCCAGCTATTAGAAGTCACTAAATTTGGTCAGAAGCTATTGTATGGAGGAAATCATCAAGGGGAAGATGCTGATGGATGAGGGCAATCCAGCAAAAAGTGAAAGGCCTGCCAAGCTCCCCTCGCCTTGGCCACCACCGCTAATGTGCCTGGTGACGTTGTCTTTCGATTACTCCATCTCAAGCCAGGACGGCCGTGCTTCAGCTGGCATGGTGCTTCACAGGGGGGACGGATCTGTGATATCTGCCGCGTATAGGTATATCTTGCACTGTAATGAAGCCCTGGAAGCAGAAATTCATGCACTTATGTAGGGTATGGTACTGGCCATTCAGCATTCGGGTAGTCCATTGATTTTTCAAGCCGATTCATCGACTGTGTTGTCCATCCTCTCGGGTGAGACCTCTCTCCAGGTCGGCCTACAGTCATCTAGCTGATGAGATTAAATTTTATATCGAAGTTAGGGAGTTTGTTCCTCAGAAAACTAGTAGAGATCAAAATAGGGTAGCACATCAATTGGCAAACTACAGCCATACCGAAGCCTACACTGCAGGATGGATGCAGTCAGCTGGTCCTCCTTGTTGTGAGGAACTCGTCTCAAGACTGTAACTTATCATCATGGAAGAACTCCCTTTTCCTCCTAAAAAGGAAGAAGTGCATGTCAAAATATAGTTTCTAGAACAAAGCATATCAAGAATCAATCGGAAATTAAGACCCGAAAAAAAGATGAAAACGAAAGAGCAAAATCCCTCGCAAAAATGATAATAAAAAATAGGAATGAGCAAAGTCTAACACTGTCTGCCTGTCTCCACATTACTCGGCTATTTTGGACCTAGGCCGTGGCTTGCAGGGGAATCATGGACCAAGGAATCATCGCATGCACGATGTTATAGTATTTTCTTTTTCTTTTACTCAAAGAATGTTTTTTATCTTCTTGCTGGCTGGTGATTTAAGTTTGCAGGGAAAAAATGACGATAAATTAAAATTGGAGATGCAAGGAATCGAACACCGTGCCTCTATTCCGCATTGATATTAATTAATTCAATTAATATTAATTAACTGATTGCAATCTAGAAAAATACCATTCGTAAGTACATCTGAAGAAAAGTGTGAGTTAAATTTGTTTCCATGGAAGGATAAGATTAGTTAAACGGCAGCCTACCCCAGATTTTACGTGGTTTCTTCAGATATGCCGACGTTCCTCAGCTAGCGAGCTAAACAACATGCCGTTGAGCAGGCATGAAAGCTATATACATGCACCATGGGAGGCTGTACTTGAACTTTATTTCTTCCTAACTAACAAAACAGTCAACCAGGACACAACAACACATGGCCAGTTCAGCCAGCGAAGGGCACAAACTAAGTTAATTTGTGTGCTGGCTACTATCTATCCAATGGATGACATCGCTGAAGCTGCAGCTCTCCTATCTATCCAGTGAATGGCGTGAGAGCAACGTCAACGCTACCCTGACCCTCCAACTTCTATCCAATTTCAAGATCCACGCAGCAGCACGAGCAGCGTCACAGATTTTCCTTTTCTTTCATGCTTTCCTGTCAATTACGAAGGATAAAAAAATTATGCAGCAAAAATGAATCAAACGACAGAAGAAAACAAAACAAAACAAAAATGGAGATGCGAGGTATCGATCCCCGTACCTCTATCCATCATAGATTAGCGCTCTACCAAATGTGCTACATCCCCATTCATATGTTATACATTAATTTGTCGTTTTAATATTAATTATTTAATTACTTGTGATTAAGAAAAATACTATTGGTCTTTACTATCCCAAGAAAACGCATGAGTTTATTTTAATCCATTGATTAGTTAAACGCCAACACGTCCTGATTTTACATGGATTGTTTAGATACACACCCAAAACAGTCGATTTCTTCCTAACAAACAAACCAGTTAACCGAATACATACCCATCACAGATAACTGCCACCCCCTTCCGCTCCCTCCCTCGCCACAGTTGGGTGGAAGCTGCGGGTGTGGTGGCTTGGCTGCTCGGCGACGGCCACTGGTGGGATGCTGCGGCTGCAACGGTTGTGTGCTTCGGTTCAGCAGATCCACCCAGTGAGATGTGGCGGGGTGGCAGCCCCAACTCCCAGGCGGGTTTGCCCGCATCCGTGGGCCGTCTCCATCGGCGGGCGCCGATGAGGATGCTGCATGGACCTCAGGCTTCTATCAGACAATAATGTGCGGTGGCTCCGTGGCGGTACGACTGGGCGGGCGTCAGATCCGGTCAGGCTCGCTGGATCTGGCCCGTCGACATTGCCCGATGGCGAGATGAGACTTATGGTGGCTCTCAGGTGTTGCTGACACGCTCCCTTGCTGGGAGTTGTGTGGGCTAGAGGAGGTGTGGCGTGTTGCACTAGTATAAAAAGGGCCTTTAGTCCCGGTTCGTAAGGGCCATTTGTCCCGGTTTTGGAACCGGGACAAAAAGGTCGTTACTAATGCCCTTGGCCTTTAGTCCCGGTTCTTACACGAACCGGGACAGATGGGCCTCCATGTGATCGCTGCGGCCAGCCCAGGCAGGAGGGCCTTTGATCCCGTTTGGTGACACCAACCAGGACCAAAAGGCATCCACGCGTCAGCAGCTGGCTGGAGCTGAGGTTTTTTTTTGAAAGGGGTTGGTTTAGGGGTTTTGGGGGTTAATTTAGGTTGTTATTAGCTAGATAATAGAGAGAAGTGTCCTCTCTTATATATCTCCGTGCTTGGTTTACCAACGCTACTGCTATGCCTAACGTTAACATGGCTTAGATTGAAGTGAAGGCAACATGTGGTGCATGTCAAAAGTAATACTAATCCTAACTTGATCAAGTTTGGATTATACTACTTTCGACATGCACCACATGCATGTTGCCTTCACTGCAATCCAATCCATGTTCATTTCACCCACTGATATATAATAACTCTTCATGCTCGCATCATGCATCATCATATATAATAACAAGTCCTACTAATTAATCATCATCATACAACTTCTACTCATTATTAATAACAAAGTCATACGATCATCATCCTCATAGTCGTCGAACCAACCCTACTTAATTGTTCTCAGCACATGATCATCGGTATTAGGTATAAATACCCTCTTTTAAGGTAAAATAGCATAAAACAATATAGACCTTGACTCTTCATTATGGAGAATGGAGATCATCCTGTCTCCAATTCTTGCGCTTCGCTTCCTTTGCTTCCAAGAACCTCCTTACGATTGTCCATACATTTTTTCCATTCTTTGATTGTCATGTCTCCACTTCTTTTAGAAATCCGGTATGGACAGTTGAGATTCGTAGGACGACCTGGTTGTATGTTCAAAACATCAAGGCGACCGTGCTGATACATCAGATGAGGCACACAATCATTCGGGATTATCTGTTGAAAAACATAGTAATAACTTCGTAGTTAGCAATGATGTACTAGTTTTAGAAGTATGCAAAAGATGCACGGATGTAGTAATAGTAAAAAAGCTTACAAGGATATCTCCATGGTAGTTACCATAGTTCAACACGTGCACTAGTGGCACGTATTGACCATAATGTTGAGGAATTCGATTGTAGATATTGTAATTCTCAAGATCAGTACAAAATGCGATCAAATGATTTTTCTTCTGATAAGTTAATTCGGAGCCATCGGTGTAGTGGGTTTTGTCTACCATCTTCCGCACATTCTTTTGAGAATGAAAATAAGTTGTCAATGGAAATAAGCTGTCAACTATTTTGAAATAAACAATATAAATTACTTAATAACTATGTTTGAGAAGCTCACATAGGGAAAGAATTGGAAGCGTATCAACAAGGACCCAAATGTCCATATTGTCTTGCTCGATTTTAGGATCACCAAGACCCATGGTGACAAGCATACCTTCATCAAAACCATACATCTTACAAAGTGTTTTCCAATTTTTACAACCAAAATGGGTTACACTCTGAGAATTGTACAACTTTACTTCAAAATCCACACCATGATGGGTCCTTAGGTGAATTTTCTTTGTTTCCATACTTTCATGGTCTTCAAAACCCATCCTCTCCAAGACATAACGTCTTGGATAGCATGGGATAAGCTAGTCGAATTGGAAAAGATGAAAAATACACGTTTAAATAGTTGAAGTCGTGCTTAATTACCAAAAACTATTGTCGCCGTTGCGTACCGTTTCAACATCAAAGGTCTCCTCGAGCTTAATGCTGAAGCGCTGATCTTCGTCCATCTCAAGGAACATGTCGCACATACCTCTATCGTCATGGCACGAGTCGCACTCCCTCGGGCGGTTTTCATCATCCGAGTACGACATTTCCTATGTTTATAATTCAAATATTAAACTTGTACAATTAAATATATGTACTAAAAAACCTAAATTAAATCATTATTATTCATCACGGGTTTACTATCGGTTTGACGAGCCTTTTCTTGAAAACTCTCATCTCATGTGGTGTACATATTCGACCGTCGGTGATGGTAGCTCCTTCTTTCATTCCCGAGTGCATTACACGGGAACGAAGGAGAAGCTACCCCCACGACAACAGTCGGGATTCTTCGTCCTCTCATATAGGTGGAGACTCGACAGACTTAAAGTCAACCCGAGGACTCATATTATAGGACTCATATTGACATGGAGATTTGGTTGGTCTCATCTCGAGGTCGGAGGGGGCTCGGTGACGGGGACGACGGCGCGGATGATGGAGGGGGCTCCTAGATTTCTGCATAGTGCTCTCCAATGTTAGCATTCAAAGTAGGAGTACTTTTCCAATTTGAGCATTCAATAAGGAAAACCAAATTGTAAAATAAAGTAGTATTCAAATTAGCATGCATTCAATTATAACCAAAACTACATCATCTCTTGTGTTTGTACATCGTCGAATATTTATCACTAATACTCCTCGAATACTATCATTCATATAGCATCGCTAATACAACTAGAACCATACCGCCCGAAGGGTATCATCACGGGCGGTGGACACCCAAAGATAAGGAACCATCACAGGATCATAGATCCAGTGAGATCCCTGAAGAACCTGCCAGGTATTGTCGAACCTGCCCTCCAATGCAACCATGTAGCGACGGACGTGCTCGTTCTCCTCGCTGACACGGTGATGTACCACCTCCGCGGTGTCCGGAAGCCTCGGCACCGTCACTGGCCCACGCAACCGCCACCAAACAAGGATCGGGTCAACAACGGGATGCCTCCTCACCAACCTATGCCCCCGGAAGGTAGCACCTCCCAATACCTGCCCGGCGGAGCCCAGTCCCGGACATGGCCCCTCTGATCAAACCAGCCTCCTCCGCCGAGTCGACGACGAGGATGCAGGATAGGCATCGTAAAATGAACTAAAAAAATAAACTAATTCTATTAATTTTCTTGCTAAAAAGAAACTACTTCTATATATAGTAAAATAAAGTAGTTTTATTAAATCAACTAGTTCAACTACTAAGCTCTTACTATAAATAAATAAAATAAAGTAGTTCTTACTAAAAATAAACTACTTCTATATATAGTAAAAGTTAATAAAGTAGTTTTATTAAATCAACTAGTTCAACTACTAAGCACTTACTATAGATAAATAAAATAAAGTAGTTCTTACTAAAAATAAACTACTTCTATATATAGTAAACTTTAATAAAGTAGTTTTGTTAAGTCAACTAGTTCAACTACTAAGCACTAACCTAAAATCAATATCTACTAACCTAAATAAAAAATTAATACATATATGAAAAAAAACATATATAAACAAAAAAATGCTATGAACATTCTATTCATACATACATAGGCACATCCATTCATCATATAGCTACCACATACATATATACATTATATATATGAACAAATGCAATGAACAAAAAAATTATACAAATTATATGAAAAAAACAGAGCCGTGGCGGCGGCAGCTCACATCGGGGGCGGCCGGGGCGACGCCGTGGGCGGCGAGGGCGATGGTGACGACGACGGGGGGCGGAGGGCGACGACGATGGTGACGGGCGACGACTCGGGGGCAGCGGAGGGCGACAGCGACGGCAGCGGGGGGCGGAGGGTGACGGCGACGGGCGACGGTGTGGTGTTGGGTGGCGGAGGGCGACGGGCGACGGGCGACGGCGACGGGCGACTGGCGACGGTGACAGGGCAGCCTGGCGGCGCCGCGGATGAGCTCGCGGCGTCGTCAGGTGGGGGGCAACTGGCGATGGAAACCTGAAAAATTTCCAAGTGCTGGCTTATATAGCAAAGGCTTTGGTCCCGGTTCGTCGCACCAACCGGGACCAATGAGCCCTTTAGTCCCGATTGGTGGCACCAACCAGGACCAAAGGCCTCTTTTCAGCAGTCCAAAGGGCGGGAAACAGAGACCTTTGGTCCCGGTTGGTGGCACAAACCGGGACAAAAGAAGGGCATTGGTTCCGGTTGGTGCTAAACATCGGTACCAATTCCTTCCATTAGTCCCGGTTGGTAGGACAAACCGGGACAAAAGAAGGGCATTGGTTCCGGTTGGTGCTAAAAACCGGTACCAATTCCTTCCATTAGTCCCGGACCAAAGGTCGTGTGCTGGCGCGGTGCGGTGCTATGTTTAGTCCCACCTCACTAGCCGAGAGGGGCTCGGAGTGGTTTATAAGCCCTGCCGAACCAACCACTTTGAGCTCCTCTCTACTGCAGGCTTATGGGCCTAAATTCACTCTCTGTGCTTGTGGGCCTATTGGGCCTACTGCGGGCCTGCATCCGGGCCCTAGTAATGGGTTTCTAGTCGTATGCACGCCTTGGTGGCCCTATAGGTGGCACTTTTTTTAAAAAAAAAATTCCAGTTTTTTTATTTCTTTTTTGTTTCTAATTACTTATTTATTTTCTTTTATGATAATTCTTTTTGCTATTAAAGTTTGTAAAAAATATTCTAATTACTTATTTATTTTCTTTTATGATAATTCTTTTTGCTTTTAATGTTTTGAACAGAATATACTTTTAGTTGCATAAATTCTATATAATTTTAGTTTCAATAATACTAAAGGTTTATAAAGGCTTTTTAGTTGATTCATTTAGTACCAGTTCTAAGGCTGTTACAAAGGCATTTTATTTGGTACAGGTTCTAGGGCTGGGGCCCCACGAGCACCTTTTAGTATCGGTTCGTGGCATGAACCGGTAAAAGAGTTTTTTAGTTGATTCTTTCTGCAGCTGTTTTTTAGTCCCACCTCACCAAGCGAGAGGCACTCGCAGCGGTTTATTAGCCCTGAGTGTAGAGACGATGAAGGGAGAGGCGCAGTGCTCACCTGCACGTTGCTTAGCTTCAAGCCTTGAGGAAGTGGTGTAGTCTGCACGGAGCTACCAGGGTTTCGGACAAAAATTACACATAGCTCCGTGCAGTCTACACTATTTACTCAAGGCCTGAAGCTAAGCAACATGCAGGTGAGCATTGCACCTCTCTTTTATTTTTAATAACTTATTACAACTCCGGACTTCTTTTTTTATTAAAGTTTATTTTATTTTATTTGCTTTCTACTTACATCATTAATTTTCATCCCTTTCTGACTTCATTTGTTATTTTTCATGCATTTACTGATTATTTTGAGCTATGAGACCCTGAAATTGAAAAGCATTTCAAATGAACTCTGAAAAGGTTGGAATTTGGCATGGTTTCATCATTTCACCCACATGGCATGTGCAAGAAAGTTGAGAGGGTTACGGCAAAAACTGGACGCACTTCGTGTACAAAACGGACAATCTCTTTCGAAGTATCAGGATTTCATACGGAAACTTGTCTGTTACAAAGGGATTTCATTTTTTTAAACTTATTTGAACTCCTGAATTTTTGTGTTCAGAATGCACCATTCAAAGCCACATCATCAATTTTCAACCCTTTCTGACTTCACTTATTATTTTTCATGCATTTACTGATTATTTTGAGCTATAAGACCCTGAAATTGAAAAGCATTTCAAATGAACTCTGAAAAGGTTGAAAGTTGGCATGGTATCATCATTTCATCCATGTAGCATGTGCAAGAAAGTTGAGAGGGTTACGGCAAAAACTGGATGCACTTCGTGTAAAAAACAGACAATCTCTTTCAAAGTATCAGGATTTCATACGGAAACTTGTCTGTTACAATAGGCATTTCAAATGAACTATGAAAAGGTTGAAAGTTGGCATGGTATCATCATAATAGTTGTGGAGAAAGTCTTCACTTTTTCTTCGCTTGTGTCCTTTCCTTATTGCATCGTAACCATGGATAATCTTCATCATTTATCAGGATGCTTGGGTCAGCCTTGACTTTGAAGGGAGGAATTTCATGAAACTTTTCATAATCTTCGGACATGTCTGTCTTTCCCTCCACTCCCAAGATGTCCCTTTTTCATGAAAGAACTATGTGACGCTTTAGCTCATCGTATGATCTATTCACTTCCTTATCTTTTCTTTTTCTTGGTTTGGTAGACATGTCCTTCACATAGATAACCTGTGCCACATCATTGGCTAGGACGAACGGTTCGTCAGTGTACCCAAGATTGTTCAGATCCACTGTTTTCATTCCGTACTGTGGGTCTACCTGTACCCCGCCTCCAGAAAGATTGACCCATTTGCACTTAAACAAAGGGACCTTAAAATCATGTCCGTAGTCAAGTTCCCATATGTCCACTATGTAACCATAATGTGTGTCCTTTCCCCTCTCGGTTGCTGCATCAAAGCGGACACCGCTGTTTTGGTTGGTGCTCTTTTGATCTTGGGCGATCATGTAAAATGTATTCCCATTTATCTCGTATCCTTTGTAAGTCAATACAGTCGAAGATGGTCCCCTGGACAACGAGTACAACTCAGCACAAACAATGTTGTCACCTCTGAGACGTGTTTCCAACCAACTGCTGAAAGTCCTGATGTGTTCACTTGTAATCCAGTCGTCACAGCGCTTCGGGTGTTTGGAGCGCAGACTGTTCTTGTGTTCATCGACATACGGGGTCACCAAGGTAGAGTTCATTAGTACTGTGTAGTGTGCTTGAGACCAAGAATATCCGTCCGTGCATATTATCGAGTCCCCTACAAGCGTGCCTTTTCCAGTCAGTCTCCCCTCATACCGCGATTTAGGGAGACCTATCTTCTTAAGGCCGGGAATGAAGTCAACACAAAACCCAATGACATCCTCTGTTTGATGGCCCATGGAGATGCTTCCTTCTGGCCTAGCGCAGTTACGGACATATTTCTTTAGGACTCCCATGAACCTCTCAAAGGGGTACATATTGTGTAGAAATATGGGGCCCAGAATGACAATCTCGTCAACTAGATGAACTAGGACGTGTGTCATGATATTGAAGAAGGATGGTGGGAACACCATCTCGAAACTGACAAGACATTGCACCACATCACTCCTTAGCCTTGGTATGATTTCTGGATCAATCACCTTCTGAGAGATTGCATTGCGGAATGCACATAGCTTCACAATGGCTAATCGGACGTTTTCCGGTAGAAGCCCCTTCAATGCAACCGGAAGCAGTTGCGTCATAATCACGTGGCAGTCATGACACTTTAGGTTCTGGAACTTTTTCTCTGCCATATTTATTATTCCCTTTATATTCGACGAGAAGCCAGTGGGGACCTTCATACTAAGCAGGCATTCAAAGAAGATTTCCTTCTCTTCTTTGGTAAGAGCGTAGCTGGCAGGACCTTCATACTGCTTTGGAGGCATGCCGTCTTTTTCATGCAAACATTGCAGGTCCTCCCGTGCCTCAGTTGTATCTTTTGTCTTCCCATACATGCCCAAGAAGCCTAGCAGGTTCACGCAAAGGTTCGTCGTCACGTGCATCACGTCGATAGAAGAGCAGACCTCTAGGTATTTCCAGTAGGGTAGGTCCCAAAATATAGATTTCTTCTTCCACATGGGTGCGTGTCCCGTAACGTCACTCGAAATAGATAGTCCGGTGGCACCCTTTCCGAAGATTACTTTTAAATCATTGACCATAGCAAGTACGTGATCACCGTTACGCATGGGGGGCTTCTTCCGGTGATCTACCTCGCCTTTGAAATGTCTGCCTTTCTTTCGACATTGATGGTTGGTCGGAAGAAATTGATGATGGCCCAGGTACACATTCTTCCTGCATTTGTCCAGGTATATACTTTCGGTGTTAGCTAAACATTGTGTGCATGTGTGGTATCCCTTGTTTGTCTGTCCTGAAAGGTTACTCAGAGCGGGCCAATCGTTGATGGTTACAAACAACAACGCGTGCAGGTCAAATTCCTCCTACCTGTGCTCATCCCACACACGTACACCGTTTCCATTCCACAACTGTAGAAGTTCTTCAACTAATGGCCTTAGGTACACATCAATGTAGTTGCCGGGTTGCTTAGGGCCTTGGATGAGAACTGGCATCATAATGAACTTCCGCTTCATGCACATCCAAGGAGGAAGGTTATACATACATAGAGTCACGGGACAGGTGCTGTGATTGCTGCTCTGCTCCCCGAAAGTATTAATGCCATCCGCGCTTAAACCAAACCATACGTTCCTTGGGTCACGTGCAAACTCAGCCGAGTACTCTCTCTTGATTTTTCTCCATTGCGACCCGTCAGCGGGTGCTCTCAACTTACCGTCTTTCTTACGGTCCTCACTGTGCCATCGGATCAACTTGGCATGATCTTTGTTTCTCAACAGTCGTTTCAACCGTGGTATTATAGGAGCATACCACATCACCTTCGCAGGAACCCTCTTCCTGCGGGGCTCGCCATCAACATCACCAGGGTCATCTCGTCTGATCTTATACAGCAATGCATCGCATACCGAGCATGCGTTCAAATCCTTGTACGCACCGCGGTAGAGGATGCAGTCAATAGGGCATGCATTTATCTTCTGCACCTCCAATCCTAGAGGGCATACGACCTTCTTTGCTGCGTACGTACTGTCAGGCAATTTGTTATCCTTTGGAAGCTTCTTCTTCAATATTTTCAATAGCTTCTCAAATCCTTTGTCAGGCACAGCATTCTCTGCCTTCCACTGCAGCAATTCCAGTATGGTACCTAGGTTTGTGTTTCCATCTTCGCAATTGGGGTACAACCCTTTTTTGTGATCATCTAACATGCGATCGAACTTCAGCTTCTCCTTTTGACTTTAGCATTGCATCTTTGCATCGACAATGACCCATCGGAGATCATCATCATCGGGCACATCGTCTGGTTCCTCTTGATCTTCAGTAGCTTCCCCCGTTGCAGCATCATTGGGCACATCGTCTGGTTCCTCTTGATCTTCAGCAGCTCCCCCCGTTGCAGCATCACCATATTCAGGGGGCACATAGTTGTCATTGTCCTCTTCTTCTTCGCCGTCTTCCATCATAACCCCTATTTCTCCGTGCCTCGTCCAAACATTATAGTGTGGCATGAAACCCTTGTAAAGCAGGTGGGTGTGAAGGATTTTCCTGTCAGAGTAAGACTTCGTATTCCCACATTTAGGGCATGGACAACACATAAAACCATCCTGCTTGTTTGCCTCATCCACTTCGAGAAAATTATGCACGCCCTTAATGTACTCGGAGGTGTGTCTGTCACCATACATCCATTGCCGGCTCATCTGCGTGCATTATATATAATTATGTGTGTGAAAAGTAAGAAAATCAGACAAGTATCTATCTAAAGTAAGAAAATCAGACAAGTATCTATCTAAAGTAAGAAAATCAAAAAGAAGATAAGAACAAGAGGCTCACCACGGTGGTGCCGGCGACGAGATCGGCGCGGGCGATCAACGGCGGTGAAAACGGGGACGGGGCGTGATGGACCGCTAAATGTAGACTAATCTCGGGAAAAATGGAGCTCTGAGGTCGAGCTTCGAGAGGAGAAAGCTTAACTAGTGTGGCTCGGGCATTTCATCGAACACCTCATGTGCATAGGAGGTGAGCTAGAGCACCCAAATGCCCTCCCCTCGCCGGCCAGAAAAAACAGAGTACTCTGCCGCTGCGATGGGTATATATAGGCAAATTATTTGTCCCGGTTCGTGGCATAAACTGGGACAAAAGCCCCCCCCCCCCCTCGGAGGGTATGGTGTTGGGGTGTCAGGTATGGTGTTGGGTTGTGCTCTAGGCAAAAGGTTGTCAGGCTCTTGCCGTTTGACGGTGCCGACGCCGTGGACAGCGTTTGACCTCCTCGGAGGCACCGGCGTGGATTCAATCCCCTGCACACCCTCGGATCCAGTTCTTTAGGTGAAATGCTATGGCCCGGCCAGGTCAGGCGACGGTGTCGACATTATCACTTCCCTCTTTGGGACATCGTTCTGAAGACCTTTGGATTCTGTTCGCGCTCCATGCGCTAGACGGTTACGACATTGCGGTCGACAGGTGCCCGACCAGCAATGTGTTAGTGTTGTGTCCAATTTTGGCAATGATGAAGGCCAGGAGTGCGCCACTTGTTGCAACCTGCGTGTTTTTCTTTCGTCGTAGATATTTTTTCAAAATGTTTTATCTCTTTAACCCAAATCACAAACGGTTTTCATCATTGATTTCTTGTGGGGAGATCATCAAAACTATATCCTTTGTTAATAGGTTTCAATGTTCTTTTTCATGAAAGAAAAGAAACCAAATAAAAACCAAAACAAAAAACCTCGAAGCCAAAAGAAAAGAAAATAAAAAGATCGTAATCAGAAAAAGACCAAAACTGAAGGAAAAAGATACCTCTGGTTCACCATTCGCTATGAGGAAGCACGGGTTGTGCTTCCCCTTTGTTTGGAAAACATGGACTATGCTTCACCTTTTTCTAGGGGCGAACAATCGTGCCTCTCGTAGAAACACTTGTTGGGCTTCTCGCCGAAGCACAACTTGAAAAATGTGAAAAACCGCCAAAACATAGGAAAACTAAGCAAATGGTGAAAAGTGGAAAAAATACAAAAAATAAACAAAAACAAAAATCAGGTGCGCACAGCGCACGACAAGCGTCAACGAAAAAAAAGGAAACAAGGATGAGCAATGTGAACATTGGTTTAGCCCACGCAATCCACTTGCTTTTTTTAGGTTTTTTTCGAAAAGGAGGATTCCCCGGCCTCTGCATCAGAACGATGCATACGGCCACATTTATTATAAAATAAAGTAGTTCAACAATGTCTTGCAGTCTGCAACAAAATGATAGCTCACAAAGAGCAATAGAAACAAAGACAAAAAAGGCCCAAAAGCCACAACCGGCTGGCAAAATATAGATAGGTAAACTAATCGCCTATCCTATTACATGACCGCCATCCAAACCGGTTGAATATATCCCGCGCTACCATCTCCCACCGGAGAGATGCAGTAACCAAACGCTCCCTGGCCTCCACCGGAGTGAGTAAGGACCACATACGGATTAGCGCAGTAGCTCGGAATAAAACCTGCAAAAAATGGATTGTTGATGTTCTGTTAAAAGCCAAATCATTTCTACAGTTTCAGATTGCCCATAACAACGCACATGCTCCTACTCGAATTTGTCTAGCTGTTTCGGACTCTATCCCAACAAGCCACGTTCCAAATAACGACCCGACCGAAATCGGAGGAGTAATGTTAAAGGAAATTTGTACCGAGCGCCACAGAACCCTCGCCAACGGGCAATCAAAGAAGAGGTGCTTGATATTTTCATCCCGATCACAGAAACTACACCTAGTAGAGCATGTCCAGTTGCGCTTAACCAAATTATCTTTCATTAAGATAACTTGTTTATGTACAAACCACATAAACACTTTGATTTCTAGCGGAACCTTAACTTTCCAAACATGTATGGAACTAGGAATAACATTAGAATTGATGACGTCAATCTTTAGGTAAGAGGAATCCACTTGCTTGGTTGTTTCTTTTGGCGATATTGGCCCTGACCTCTGGTTGCCGAATGTCGCTGGTGTTAAGGTGCCACAAACTCGAGTTAATCACTGGATTGCACAGCCATTGGGGATGGTCAAGATCAGTGTAAATGCCGCAGTAGGCCGGGCGCGAGGTGCAGCGGGAGCAATCTGTAGAGACCAAGACGGAGTCTTCTTGGGAGCTTCGGCGGTGGTTTTCTCCCATCTTTCAGACCCCGGCACCTTGGAGATGCTCGCAATGAGGGAGGCTCTGGCATTGGCAGATGACATATATGTCAGGAGGGCACATGTTGCTTCGGATTGTAAAGTGGCCGTCGACGACATCCAACAGCAAAACAAAGGAAGCTATGGGGCAATTGCACATGAAATCATACAACATAGGTCTGAATTTGACGCTTGTAATATACTTCATGAATTTAGGAGCTCGAATATCGAGGCTCACAAACTAGCAAAGCACGCTTTATCTTCCGGGGTTGGCCGCCATGTTTGGTTAGGCCAGCCCAACGATCTTGATTTCGTCCCTGTAGACATTGTGACGACGTAATAAAGCTTTGCAGTTTGTCTCAAAAAAATGTACGCTGGAGTCAACCCATGCACGGCGGCATAACCCTTTTTTTTGTTATTTCTTGTTGGCAGATGATTTAATTCCGCGTGCTAAAAAATAAATATGATTTAATTTCACAAGAAAGAAGAACCATAAAAATAAAGATGGAGATGCCAGGAATCAAACCCTGTGCCTCTATTCCGCATTCATTAGCACTCTACCAATAGAGCTACATCCCCTTTTCGAATGAGCTACATTAATTCATGCAACTAATATTAATTAACAGATTGCAATTAAGAAAAATACTGGTCATAAATATATATCCCAAGAAAAGCGTGAGTTTGTTTACATGGAGTGATAATCTTGTTAAACGGCAACCCGCCCCATATTTGACGTGGTTTCTTCAGATTTTCCGATGTTCCTCAACGAGCAAGTTAAGCACCATGCGGGGTTTGTTCATGCATGCGCGGATATCTATTTATTTTAGTTTTTATGAAAAGATGATATCCCAGCCTCTGCATTAGGACGATGCATGCAACTATATATTAATAATGTAAAATCCAGCAGCCGAACATCATCGACCCGAAAAAAAGTGAAAAACAAACACTGAGG
Source organism: Triticum aestivum (assembly GCF_018294505.1). Classification (NCBI taxonomy): domain Eukaryota; kingdom Viridiplantae; phylum Streptophyta; class Magnoliopsida; order Poales; family Poaceae; genus Triticum; species Triticum aestivum. The sequence continues at coordinate 796,528,022 of NC_057798.1, read as the reverse complement.
CTGTATACATCGCGACAGTAACTTCCCCAGATAGCCACTAACCCTATGATACAAGACACAACATAAACGAAAAATACACAACTCCTAGGCTACGCCTTTAAGAAGGAATCGCCGCACGTGCGCTAATGATGACGAGTTCATCACAAGGTTGAACTTAGGATTTTCATCCCCAAAGCAAATCTTCATTCCACCACCTTCAACAAGGATACAACGCAAGCGCGCGACGACATTGCCCGTTCAGAGAACTTGTGTTTCCACCAGAGTGCATAAGCTCTTCGTTGAAGCCATCTTTACCATCCTCCCTTATCCAGCTACCGACGACTTGATAGTTGGATACCTCTGGAGGAGACAAAGGAAGACAAAGACATCCCATACCGCCTGCCTCCCGCTACTATCGCATCACCTTCGATCCAACAATAGCAGGCTAAACTTGACACCACCGCCAGAAGCACTGTGCATCACCTGCCGGCAACAGGCATGACTTGACGTCTCCATATAAGACGTCATGCGTAGCATCCGCCGGTAGCACATCCACTGGTGGCTTCGCCTGCCGACAACAGGCACCGCCCGACAACTCTGAAAGAGGCACTTGTGTCACCTGCCGAGCCGCATTGAACCCGGTCTGTTGATGGAAGGGACGTCCCATAGTGCCACCAGCCTCAGAAGGTCGTCACTCGTCACCATCTCGAGATCCGGACTCCGAGTCACCCACACGACTCCGGAGTGCGCCGCCATTGAAGAAGAGGGGCCGCCACCCCGATTCTAGGCGCTACAAGGAGCACCCAACGTCACACCAGCCGCTGTCTTCGCCCATACAACGGCAACCGCCGCAATCCCGCATCAAGCGCCGTCGACGCCAGAGAAAGCTCCGGCCGCCACGCACGTCCTGCGACGAGCTTGGACACGGGATCCCAAGATCCGCCGCCACCGCCGGCGCCACAAGGACCCACCACCTGGCCAGTCAACCCCGACGGAAGGGACGCTGCCACCACCATGGTCGGATCCGGGCCTGCCGTTGTTGTCGCCACCGCCAAGACCGGATCTGGGCTGAACGCAGCCGCCGCCACCGCCAAGACCGGATCTGGGCTGAACGCCGCCGCCGCCACAGCCACCTGCCACGCCGAGCCCCACCATCATCTTCTAGCCGCGTCCATCCGTCCGCACACGCTACGCGCAGCCGATCTCCACCCGTGCCGCCAAGCGCCACCGCCGGGAGCCGCCGCGCCGCCGGGCCTTGGATCCACTTGACGTTATCGCCGAAGCCGTCGTCCCGTGCTGTACGACATGGAGCGAAGAGAAGGGAAATCCCCTCCGCCGCCAACGCTGACCGGATCGGTGGCGCACACCAGTGGCGGTGAGGGAGGGAGCTGGGAGGCAGCGGACGAGCCCCGGCGGCTAGGGTTCGCCTCCTCGGTCGCTCGCGGGAGGCGACGCGACGGGGTTACGTCTAATCAGGAGGCCTCGTACCAGGCATGAAAAGCTATACATGCGCCATGCCATTGAGCAGGCTATACATAAACTAGTTTATATTCCTGTAACAAACAAAACAATCAACCAACACATGACGACACATGACCAGTTCAGCCAGCGAGAAAGGCACAAACTAAGTTAATTTGTGTGCTCGCTACTATCCATCACACAAGATCAGGTTGGGTACAAACGATGTGATCGCTGAAAGCTGGAGGTTCTCCGGTCTATCCAATTACCCGTACTCTCACACCGAATGGCGTGATGGCAACGCCAACGCAACGCTGCCATGAGCGTTGATACGGCCGTGTGTAATTTAAGTACCATGGTCGCTGATGATATAACAACGTCTCCACTTAGTACTGAATATGCGACGGACATTTTCCAAGATGAGGGTGGATTAGAAGACACCAAGTCTAAGCATGACATAGTTGTACAAATAATGAGCAAGTAGGGAGGTATGTTTCTATATCCCATTGTTACATTGTAGCCCAAGATGAGGCCTTCTCAGGGCATGTGTTCTCTGGACCGTCCGATTGAACTTCCAAACGAATCCTGGCCGTCGTTTTTCTTAATGGAATGATTCTGGCCATTGGATCGGAGTTGATGTGACAATCAATGAACAGTACACGTCGTTTTCACGCGTTCTACCGTCCTGTGTGTCTATGAGAGGTGGGGCACAGACGGAGCAGGCCCCTGTTGTCATCAGCTGCAGAAATGGGTCTGGCCGGTTCCGGTTTTAATAGGCGCAGGGCTCGTGCCACCGTCAGTAAATTTTGGGTGCCGCCGAGGGCAGACTCGGGATTTTAGGTGCTGGCACTTGCGTGGCGGTCTGTAGGTGGCTGGGCTGCGCGTATGGAGAGGATGGAGACCTTTGGTTGAGAACCCTAGCCGCGAATATCTCCTTCACACGCATGCGAGATGCATCATGCCGCCGCCGCCGACATCGACGCCAGCTGCCTCCTCCCCACGGCGGCCCTGCCCCTTCTCCTCTTCCTCCTGACTGCCGACGCTTTGCAGGAGGAGCATGAGCAGTGGCGAGCCGCCTCCTATTCAGCAGTGTGCATGATGGCGACCTCCTCCAAAGCATCAGCGGCAAGCCTTGGACTAGGCCACGGCACCAGCAGCGGACGATGAAGGCCACTGCAAGGTCCGTTCATCCCCCTCCTCTCTATCTCTATCTCTCTGTGTGTGTGTGACTGATTATGCTCTCCATATTGTTGCTGACCAAGATCTGAGCATACCCGTTGCATCCGTTGTTCGCCGTCCTCTTGGTCGCAGCCATCCACAATAAGAGGGGATGTCACGGCAGCCAGGTCCTCATCTATGTCCACTCCCTGACCACCATGTTCTGGTTGTAAGGGTGCTGAGTAGCAGCTGAGCCTAGAGGCATTATTGTTCTTGATTTCCTAGCTGAAGGACTAATGAAACTCTTTGGATTGGATTTCGATTTTGTAGCAGTTGTTCCTTGTGAGGGGGATAGCATATTATCCTGAAATAATAGTAGTGTTATCTTGAACATGTGAATCAGTTCAAGATCTTTGGCTATGAGACGTTTTGTATTGATTAGTTCTAGGACCTAAAGAAATCTAAAGGTGTGGATTTTATCTAATCATGTGGTGCCTCCAGCTTTGAGCTTGCATCTGAACCTAGCTAATCTGGTACAGTTATCAATAGCCGATGCTATTACTTACTTTTATCAAATCTGGAGTATTTCCCCCTCAGCGAAATAAAGAAATATATTGAGGTCAGTCACATTGTACACCCCTTTTTGGTTTCAGTGCAGCGTGGTCATATTGTGACACCAAGTTTTACCTTTGATCCTTGCCATACTACTCCTTTGTTGATACCATGTGAAGATGTATGGACCTGGTTCTTGATAGGTACATAGTTCTTCTATTCTTCAATGCATTTTAGATAGCGAAACTGCATAATTATTCGATGCCGCAGTAGAAAAGATGCATCTCTATATGATAATCGTTATGTATTTGATTTGGTGCTGCTATAACTGATGTGGATTCTTCTATGCTTGGACTGTTAACCATCTTTAGAAAAAGCTGATGCATTTGTTAATTCCCACGGTACATAATTTGTGATTATGATTATGCCTGTCAATTTGTATTCATGCTAAATTCATCCTGTTTCCTCTGTTGATGTTGTTTCCTTTGCATGCAAATAGCAATTATCGGGTACAAGTATTTATACCCTAATTTGTATCCTAACCTTACTATTTATAACCCTCTGAATTTTTCACCACCGATGATAAATTAATATATGCACGTGATGCTCCTAGGTTACTCCAGAAGGAAATTAAATGATATGGAACTTCATGTGATGCATGTTCCTTGATGTCAAATGAGTGCTGGGCACTCTCCCGCAAAAAAAACATATAACAAGCGAGTGTTGCGCTGGTGCATATAATTGTCATCTTTCTTATTTCATTTCCATGTAATATTTTTTGGTAGTCATCGTGAAATTGTCAATTCTAAACTTGTTATTCCTGTGCTGTCATTCCGTGAGACCCATTTGTTGACACCAGATTTTGGCATGGTCAAAAACATAATTAAGAAGGCTTTAAATGGAAAAGTGCTCAAAGTTAGAAAGTTCCATATCGTCAAAAGGAGAAACTTTGATATTTGGGCCATAGCCATCCAATCTCATCTCTAAGGCCGAAGATGCGTTTGAAGCACTGAGATTTTGTACTCAGAACACTATTCTGCTGATTACGCCCCCAAGATGGCATCATATCAGAAAAGTGTGTACACAGATTGTCTTCGTCTCGTCGAAACGATCGATTTTGATATGAGAAACGTCTAAATCAGAGTTCGTATGCAAAATTTAGAGCCAAAATAGTGTGATCCATAAGTCTGCCCCGGAAGTTCCAGGCAAAACTTCCGGGGAGGTTCCGGGCTAAACCGAAAGTTTGCACGCGGTGCACCCCAAAACTGGAATTTTAACATTATTTACAGATTTGCGGGGCCAGTTTCAACTAAGGAATTTTTCTACATTGCAAGATCTACAACTTTGTTTTGGGGACCATCGCGATCCGAAGCCATATGCAACCTGCAGGAGCTGTGCAAGAGGGCAACTTGATGTAATTTTAGCCCGGAAGTTCCGGGCTGACCGGAAGTTCCATCCCTCGTAGTCCGAGTTAGGTTATCTTTTGATGTTTTGGACGGGATTTGAGTCCTTTTCTTGTACGGAAAGTCCAGCCGCCTCATATATATGTAAGAGGTGATGGCCGATTGAATAACAACACACAATCGATCAAATCATATACCACTTTCATCTTTTCTCTTTTCTCCTTAACCCTAGTTCTTCTTCTTCCTCGTTCTTCGTTCGTTCTTCTTGTTGTAGGGCGCCGAACCTCGAGGCCTTAGGGGTGGTCAGGCCGACCTAGGGAAACCCATAGCGGCGGCGCGCCCTGACGGGGTCCCTCCCGGGCGTGTGGGGTTTCGGGTCATCAAAAACGCCCGCCGGATTGTTTGCGTACCGCACTTCCGGACGGGTCTCCTTCGACGTGAGCTGCGGTGCATCACCCTCGGCGTTGGAGATACACGGTGACGTGTTCGTGTGCGAACACACTTTTTGGCGACTTCGCTGGGGACGAAGCTTTGAACGGTCTCCGGCCCGTTCTTGCTACGAAGAGATCGTCATCTAGGGTTTGCAATCTGCAAAGGTAATATGAATACCCAATTCACATATGCAGATGCAAATAATGCATATTTTGTTGCCAGATCATCTAATGAGCATAATGTATCGGCTAGCCCTAGCTTTATCAATCATGCATCTAATTATGTGCAAGAGCCGATGTAACATAATCTTCATGCTTCAACTTTATATAATTTTAGCAACATGCAACATATGTATCCCAACTCCCATGCATAGGCAACCCCGCAAATCTATATGCCGATGAACAACATGATGAGTTCGGTTAATCAAGTTGAAACACCCCATGTAGGAACTTTCAATGGCATGCAACATAGTGTTTCATCTTTTTATTCATCGGCAACTAATTTGCAACATGTTATGTTGGGGAACGTTGCAGAAAATAAAAAGTTTCTATGCTTCACCAAGATCAATCTATGAGTTCATCTAGCAACGAGAGAGAGGAGTGCATCTACATACCCTTGTAGATCGCGAGCGGAAGCGTTCAGGAGAACGGGGTTGAGGGAGTCGTACTCGTCGTGATCCAAATCACCGATGATCCTAGTGCTGAATGGACAGCACCTCCGTGTTCAACACACATACGGTTGGGAAGACGTCTCCTCCTTCTTGATCCAGCAAGGGGAAAGGAGAGGTTGATGGAGATCCAGCATCACGACGGCGTGGTGGTGGATGCAGCAGCGATCTCGGCAGGGCTTCGCCAAGCTTCTGCGAGAGGGAGATGTGTAGCAGGGGGAGAGGGAGGCACCAAGAGCATGGGTGCGGCTGCTCTCCCTCCCCCCTCTTTATATAGGGCCCCTAAGGGGGGGGGGGGCTAGGAGATGGGATCTCCAAGGGGGGGCGGCGGCCAGGGGGTGGCTTGCCCACCAAGCCAGGTGGAGGCGCCCCCACCCCTAGGGTTTCCCAACCCTAGGTGCAGGGTGGCCCAAGGGGGGCGCACCAGCCCACCAGGGGCTGGTTCCCCTCCCACTTCAGCCCATGGGGCCCTCCGGGATAGGTGGCCCCACCCGGTGGACCCCCGGGACCCTTCCGGTGGTCCCGGTACAATATCGGTGACCCCCGAAACTTTCCCGATGGCCGAATCCTGACTTCCTATATATAATTCTTTACCTCCGGACCATTTTGGAACTCCTCATGATGTCCGGGATCTCATCCGGGACTCCGAACAACTTTCGGTTTACTGCATACTCATATCTCCACAACCCTAGCGTCACCGAACCTTAAGTGTGTAGACCCTACGGGTTCGGGAGACACGCAGACATGACCGAGACGGCTCTCCGGTCAATAACCAACAGCGGGATCTGGATACCCATGTTGGCTCCCACATGCTCCTCGATGATCTTCATCGGATGAACCACGATGTCGAGCATTCAAGCAACCCCATATACAATTCCCTTTGTCAATCGGTACGTTACTTGCCCGAGATTCGATCGTCGGTATCCCAATACCTCGTTCAATCTCGTTACCAGCAAGTCACTTTACTCGTACCGTAATGCATGATCCCGTGACCAGACACTTGGTCACATTGAGCTCATTATGATGATGCATTACCGAGTGGGCCCAGAGATACCTCTCCGTCATACGGAGTGACAAATCCCAGTTTCGATCCGTGTCAACCCAACAGACACTTTCGGAGATACCCGTAGTATACCTTTATAGTCACCCAGTTACGTTGCGACGTTTGGTACACCCAAAGCACTCCTACGGTATCCGGGAGTTACACGATCTCATTGTCTAAGGAAAAGATACTTGACATTGGAAAAGCTCTAGCAAACGAACTACACGATCTTGTGCTATGCTTAGGATTGAGTCTTGTCCATCACATCATTCTCCTAATGATGTGATCCCGTTATCAACGACATCCAATGTCCATAGTCAGGAAACCATGACTATCAGTTGATCAACGAGCTAGTCACCTAGAGGCTTACTAGGGACATGTTGTGGTCTATGTATTCACACATGTATTACGATTTCCAGATAACACAATTATAGCATGAATAACAGACGATTATCATGAACAAAGAAATATAATAAAAATCTTTTATTATTGCCTCCAGGGCATATTTCCAATAGTCTCCCACTTGCACTAGAGTCAATAATCTAGTTACATTGTGATGAATCGAACACCCATAGAGTTCTGGTGTTGATCATGTTTTGCTCGCGGAAGAGGTTTTGTCAACGGATCTGCGACATTCATATCCGTATGCACTTTGCAAATATCTATGTCTCCATCTTGAACATTTTCATGGATGGAGTTGAAACAACGCTTGATGTGCCTGGTCTTCTTGTGAAACCTGGGCTCCTTAGCAAGGGCAATAGCTCCACTGTTGTCACAGAAGAGAGTGATCAGCCCCGATGCATTGGGTATGACTCCTAGGTCGGTGATGAACTCCTTCATCCATATTGCTTCATGCGCTGCCTCCGAGGCTGCCATGTACTCCGCCTCACATGTAGATCCTGCCACGACGCTCTGCTTGCAGCTGCACCAGCTTACTGCTCCACCATTCAACATATACATGTATCCGGTTTGTGACTTAGACTCATACAGATCTGTGTCGAAGCTAGCGTCGATGTAACCCTTTACGATGAGCTCTTCATCACCTCCATAAACGAGAAACATATCCTTAGTCCTTTTCACGTACTTCAGGATATTCTTGACCGCTGTCCAGTGTTCCTTGCCGGGATTACTTTGGTACTTTCCTATCAAACTTACGGCAAGGCTTACATCAGGTCTCGTACACAACATGGCATACATAATAGACCCTATGGCTGAGGCATAGGGGATGACGCTCATCTCTTCTATATGTTCTGCCGTGGTCGGGCATTGAGCCGAGCTCAATCTCACACCTTGCAATACAAGCAAGAACCCTTTCTTGGACTGATCCATATTGAACTTCTTCAATATCTTATCAAGGTATGTGCTTTGTGAAAGACCTATGAGGCATCTCGATCTATCCCTATAGATCTTGATGCCTAACATGTAAGCAGCTTCTCCAAGGTCCTTCATTGAAAAACACTTATTCAAGTAGGCCTTAATGCTGTCCAAAAGTTCTATATCATTTCCCATCAAAAGTATGTCATCTGCATATAATATGAGAAATGCTACAGAGCTCCCACTCACTTTCTTGTAAACGTAGGCTTCTCCATCAGTCTGCATAAACTCAAACGCTTTGATCATCTCATCAAAGCGAATGTTCCAACTCCGAGATGCTTGCACCAGCCCATAAATGGATCGCTGGAGCTTGCATACCTTGTTAGCATTTTTAGGGTCGATAAAACCTTCCGGCTGCATCATATACAGTTCTTCCTTAAGATAGCCGTTAAGGAATGTCGTTTTGACGTCCATCTGCCATATCTCATAATTATAGTATGCGGCAATTGCTAACATGATTCAGAAGGACTTCAGCTTCGCTACGGGAGAGAAAGTCTCATCGTAGTCAACCCCTTGAACTTGCCGATAACCCTTAGTGACAAGTCGAGCTTTATAGATGGTAACATTACCATCCGTGTCCGTCTTCTTCTTAAAGATCCATTTGTTTTCTATCGCTCGCCGATCATCAGGCAAGTCTGTCAAAGTCCATACTTTGTTTTCACACATGGATCCTATCTCGGATTGCATGGCTTCAAGCCATTTGTTGGAATTTGGGCCCGCCATCGCTTCTTCATAGTTCGAAGGTTCACCGTTGTCTAACAACATGATTTCTAGGACAGGCTTGCCATACCACTCTGGTGTGGAAAGTGTCCTTGTGGACCTACGAAGTTTAGTAGCAACTTGATCTGAAGTACCTTGATCATCATCATTAATTTCCTCTCCAGTCGGTGTAGGCACCACAGGAACATTTTCCTGGGCTACACTACTTCCCTGTTCAAGAGGTAGTACTTCATCAAGTTCTACTTTCCTCCCACTTACTCCTTTCTAGAGAAACTCTTTCTCCAGAAAGGATCCGTTCTTGGCAACAAAGATATTTCCTTCGGATCTAAGGTAGAAGGTATACCCAATGGTTTCCTTAGGGTATCCTATGAAGACGCATTTTTCTGACTTGGGTTCGATCTTTTCAGGTTGAAGTTTCTTGACATAAGCATCGCATCCCCAAACTTTTAGAAACAACAGCTTAGGTTTCTTCCCAAACCATAATTCATACGGTGTCGTCTCAACGGATTTATACGGTGCCCTATTTAAAGTGAATGTAGCGGTCTCCAGAGCGTATCCCCAAAATGATAGCGGTAAATCAGTAAGAGACATCATAGATCGCACCATATCCAATAGAGTACGATTACGATGTTCGGACACACTGTTACGCTAAGGTGTTCCAGGCGGTGTGAGTTGTGAAACGATTCCACATTTCCTTAAGTGCGCACAAAATTCGTGACTTAAATATTCTCCTCCACGATCTGATCGTAAGAACTTTATTTTTCGGTCACGTTGATTCTCTACCTCATTCTGAAATTCCTTGAACTTTTCAAAGGTCTTAGACTTGTGTTTCATCAAGTAGACATACCCATATCTACTTAAGTCATCAGTGAGAGTGAGAACATAACGATATACTCCACGAGCCTCAACACTCATTGGACCGCACACATCAGTATGTATGATTTCCAATAAGTTGGTTGCTCGCTCCATTGTTCCGGAGAACGGAGTCTTGGTCATTTTGCCCATGAGGCATGGTTCGCATGTGTCAAATGATTCATAATCAAGAGACTCTAAAAGTCCATCAGCATGGAGCTTCTTCATGCGCTTGACACCAATGTGACCAAGGCGGCAGTGCCACAAGTATGTGGGACTATCGTTATCGACGTTACATCTTTTGGTATACACACTATGAATATGTGTAACATTACGTTCGAGATTCATTAAGAACAAACCATTGACCAGCGGGGCATGACCATAAAACATATCTCTCATATAAATAGAACAACCATTATTCTCGGATTTAAATGAGTAGCCATCTCGTATTAAACGAGATCCAGATAAAATGTTCATGCTCAAAGCTGGCACTAAATAACAATTATTGAGGTTTAAAACTAATCCCGTAGGTAAATATAGAGGTAGCGTGCCGACGGCGATCACATCGACCTTGGAACCATTCCCGACGAGCATCGTCACCTCATCCTTCGCCAGTCTCCGCTTATTCCGCAGCTCCTGCTTTGAGTTACAAATATGAGCAACGACACCAGTATCAAATACCCAAGAGCTACTACGAGTACTGGTAAGGTACACATCAATTACATGTATATCACATATACCTTTAGTGTTGCCGGCCTTCTTGTCCGCTAAGTATTTGGGGCAGTTCCGCTTCCAGTGACCCTTCCCTTTGCAATAAAAGCACTCAGTCTCAGGCTTGGGTCCATTATTTGACTTCTTCCCGGCAACTGGCTTACCGGGCATGGCAACTTCCTTGCCATCCTTCTTGAAGTTCTTCTTACCCTTGCCCTTCTTGAACTTAGTGGTTTTATTAACCATCAACACTTGATAATCCTTTTTGATTTCTACCTCTGCTGACTTCAGCATTGAAAATATTTCAGGAATAGTTTCACCATCCCATGCATATTGTAGTTCATTAAAAAGCTCTTGTAGCTCGATGGGAGCGATTGAAGGACTCTGTCAATGACCGCCTCATCTGGGAGGTTAATGTCCAGCTGGGACAGGCGGTTGTGCAACCAGACATTTTGAGTATGTGCTCACTGACAGAACTATATTCCTCCATCTTACAACTATAGAACTTGTCGGAGACTTCATATCTCTCGACCCGGGCATGAGATTGGAAAACCATTTGCAGCTCCTCGAACATCTCATATGGTCTGTGTTGCTCAAAACGCTTTTGGAGCCCCGGTTCCAAGTTGTAAAGCATGCCGCACTGAACGAGGGAGTAATCATCAGCACGTGGCTGCCAAGCGTTCATAACGTCTTGGTTCTCTTGGATGGGTGCTTCAGCTAGCGGTCCTTCTAGGACATATGCTTTCTCGGCAGCTATGAGGATGATCCTCAGGTTCCGGACCCAGTCCGTATAGTTGCTTCCATCATCTTTCAGCTTAGTTTTCTCTAGGAACGCGTTGAAGTTCATGTTGACATGAGCATTGGGCATTTGATCTACAAGACATTTTTGCAAAGATTTTTAGACTAATTTCATGATAATCAAGTTCATGTAATCAAATTATTTAATGAACTCCCACTCAGATTAGACATCCCTATAGTCATCTAAGTGTTACATGATCCGAGTCGACTAGGCCGTGTCCGATCGTCACGTGAGACGGACTAGCCAACATCGGTGAACATCTACATGTTGATCGTATCTTCCATACGACTCATGTTTGACCTTTCGGTCTCTGTGTTCCGAGGACATGTCTGTACATGCTAGGCTCTTCAAGTTAACCTTAGTGTTTTGCATGTGTAAATCTGTCTTACACCCGTTGTATGTGAACGTTAGAATCTATCACACCTGATCATCACGTGGTGCTTCGAAACAACGAACTTTCGCAACGGCGCACAGTTAGGGGGGACACTTTCTTGAAATTATTATGAGGGATCATCTTATTTACTACCGTCGTTCTAAGTAAACAAGATGCAAAAACATGATAAACATCACATGCAATCAAATAGTAGTGACATGATATGGCCAATATCATATAGCTCCTTTGATCTCCATCTTCGGGGCTCCATGATCATCTTCGTCACCGGCATGACACCATGATCTCCATCATCATGATCTCCATCATCATGTCTCCATGAAGTTGCTCGCCAACTATTACTTCTACTACTATGGCTAACGGTTTAGCAATAAAGTAAAGTAATTGACACGCAGGTCATACAATAATTAAGACAACTCCTACTGCTGGTTGTCATACTCATCGACATGCAAGCCGTGATTCCTATTACAAGAACATGATCTCATACATCACATATATATCATTCATCACAACTTTTGGCCATATCACATCACAAAGCAATTGCTGCAAAAACAAGTTAGACGTCCTCTAATTGTTGTTGCATATTTTACGTGGCTGCAATAGGGTTCTAGCAAGAACATTTTCTTACCTACATAAAAGCCACAACGTGATTTGTCAACTTCTATTTACCCTTCATAAGGACCATTTTCATCGAATCTGCTCCAACTAAAGTGGGAGAGACACACACCGGCTAGCCACCTTATGCAACTAGTGCATGTCAGTCGGTGGAACCTATCTCACGTAAGCGTACGTGTAAGGTCGGTCCGGGCCCCTTCATCCCACAATACCGCTGAAGCAAAATAAGACTAGTAGTGGCAAGAAACTTGACAACATCTACGCCCACAACAAATTTGTGTTCTACTCGTGCAAAGAGAACTACACATAGACCTAGCTCTCATGATGCCACTATTGGGGAACGTTGCAGAAAATAAAAAATTTCTACGCTTCACCAAGATCAATCTATGAGCTCATCTAGCAACGAGAGAGAGGAGTGCATCTACATACCCTTGTAGATCGCGAGCGGAAGCGTTCAAGAGAACGAGGTTGAGGGAGTCGTACTCGTCGTGATCCAGATTACCGATGATCCTAGTGCTGAACGGACAACACCTCCGCGTTCAGCACACATACGGTTGGGAAGACGTCTCCTCCTTCTTGATCCAGCAAGGGGAAAGGAGAGGTTCATGGAGATCCAGCAGCACGGCGTCGTGGTGGTGGATGCAGCAGCGATCTCGGCAGGGCTTTGCCAAGCTTCTGCGAGAGGGAGAGGTGTAGCAGGGGGAGAGGGAGGCGCCAAGAGCATGGGTGAGGCTGCTCTCTCTCCCCCCTCTTTATATAGGGCCCCTAAGGGGGGGCGCCGGCCCTAGGAGATGGGATCTCCAAGGGGGGGCGGCGGCCAGGGGGGTGGCTTGCCCCCCAAGCCAGGTGGAGGCGCCCCCACCCCTAGGGTTTCCCAACCCTAGGCGCAGGGGGGGGGCAATGGAGGGCGCACCAGCCAACCAGGGGCTGGTTCCCCTCCCACTTCAGCCCATGGGGCCCTCCGGGAAGGAGGCCCCACCCGATGGACCCCCGGGACCCTTCCGGTGGTCCCGGTACAATACCGGTGACCCCCGAAACTTTCCCGATGGCCGAAACCTGACTTCCTATATATAATTCTTTACCTCCGGACCATTCCGGAACTCCTCGTGACGTCCGGGGTCTCATCTGGGACTCTAAACAACTTTCGGTTTACTGCATACTCTTATCTCTACAACCCTAGCGTCACTGAACCTTAAGTGTGTAGACCCTACGGGTTCGGGAGACACACAGACATGACCGAGACGGCTCTCCGGTCAATAACCAATAGAGGGATCTGGATACCCATGTTGGCTCCCACATGCTCCTCGATGATATTCATCGGATGAACCACGATGTCGAGGATTCAAGCAACCCCGTATATAATTCCCTTTGTCAATCGGTACGTTACTTGCCCGAGATTCGATCGTCAGTATCCCAATACCTCGTTCAATCTCGTTACCGGCAAGTCACTTTACTCGTACCGTAATGCATGATCCCGTGACCAGACACTTGGTCACATTGAGCTCATTATGATGATGCATTACCGAGTGGGCCCAGAGATACCTCTCCGTCATACGGAGTGATAAATCCCAGTCTCGATCAGTGTCAACCCAACAGACACTTTCGGAGATACCTGTAGTATACCTTTATAGTCACCCAGTTACGTTGCGACGTTTGGTACACCCAAAGCACTCCTACGGTATCCGGGAGTTACACGGTCTCATGGTCTAAGGAAAAGATACTTGACATTGGAAAAGCTCTAGCAAACGAACTACACGATCTTGTGCAATGCTTAGGATTGGGTCTTGTCCATCGCATCATTCTCCTAATGATGTGATCCTGTTATCAACGACATCCAATGTCCATAGTCAGGAAACCATGACTATCAGTTGATCAACGAGCTAGTCAACTAGAGGCTTACTAGGGACATGTTGTGGTCTATGTATTCACACATGTATTATGATTTCCGGATAACACAATTATAGCATGAATAACAGACGATTATCATGAACAAGGAAATATAATAATAATCTTTTATTATTGCCTCTGGGGCATATTTCCAACATGTTAATCCAAACATGCCGGTGGATAGGGCAATTGGCCATGCTACTACTAGTTATTCGGCCAATTACCCTCAAACATCATATGCTACACCTCATGCTACTAGTTTTTTGGCACCATACGCAACTGTTGATGTCCATAATTCGGCTCCGCCCCTTAATGGTCATGGCCGAATAAGTGAAACTTGTACAGGAGCACAAATGCCTTCACTTACTACCGTGGCATATCATGTTCCCCCTACACAATTACAGAATTTCTGCAACATCTCATTGCCGAAAGAGTCTAGGAGAATTGGGGGGCAACCATATCCATACTGGGTAGTTGAGAACAAGCTTACATTCTCTTGGGATTTGTGCAACTCCATTTGAAAGGAACTAATAGAAGGCAGGAAGCCTCATGATTTTGCTACAGTAAAAGCTAGATTTGTGCAAATGATGCAGTTGCCTAGTGTTGTACCATCTAGTGCACCTCGTAAACAATTGCAAAGTTTCGGCACCTCATTGCCGGAAAAGTCTGAAAGTATTGTGGGGCAATCACATGAGGAGTGGATGGAAATTGAGATGAAAAAGTTTAAAACTCGCCAAGCTGAGATGTGGGCTAAAATTAGACAAGAGCGAGAAGCCTTGCAAATTCAAAAAGATAAATTTGTTGATTCAGGTAACAAAGAAAATTCGGTTATTGGAGAATCAAGTAGTATATATTCTGAGTCCATCAAATCCAAAGAGGCAAGCATTATTGAGAAAAGGCATGGAAAGCATAGAAAAACAACCATGCTTGATTTTTCTGAAGTCAATGGAACCTACTTCCTGCCCTATGAGTTCCGTGTCGTAGAAATTGACAAGCCTCAAGCACAAGAGCAAGTAGCCGAACAAAGTTCGGCTGATAAGGATCTTCAAGGTAATGATGCACAGAATAAAGAAAAGGATGATGAAAAGGCGTTGGAGAGTCATCCAAAGACGAAGCTAGATATTGTTCAAGTCACACCACCATCATGCTCTCCCAACGTATTTGAAGAGGTATGCATAGCGAGTAATTTACCTATTTTCAGATTTGGTCGCAACTTCATTATTGATGCATCTATAAGAAATATTCTCGTAAGTAATTTTGAAACACCAATGAAGAAGGGTAATTTACTTGTTAGCAATTGTTATGCAACATGTCGGTCAACCCATTGCGCCATTTATAAAGACCGATAATGACTTATTGTTACAGGCAAAGCTTTCCCCGTTGCTTTATGTAAAGTTCATATGTAGTTGGGTAGCTTTGCTTATTTCGTACATGGCATGCACTTGGTCTCAACTGAGACATGTATGTTCTAACTATTTTCATTTTAGAAATTTAAAGCCAAGGTTAAAATCTTCTGAGCAAACCGATGCAAGTATAGTACCTTATCCAAAGACATCGGAGATAGAATGGAAAACACAATGCATAGCCGAATGGGGAGATTCCAAATCTGAACCATTCGTTTTCTTATCTCCAAAGCCGTTCAAACAGCAAGATCGGATAGAAAACAAGAAGTATACTTTCAATTCAAGCATGTGTGATCAAATATTTGATTTGTTGCTAAAAAATAATTACATTACAATTCTTGATCACCATGTTAAGCCATCAATCCAAGGACAAATGTATTGTAAGTTTCATGATTAGTCCAAGCATAATTTTGAGTATTGCAACATGTTTCGTCAAATAGTAAAATCGGCCATTGAAGAAGGACGATTGAAGTTTGTTGAAACACCAAGAGATCACCACTCTATTTCGATTGGTCCTGATGGCAAAAAGTTTTTGCATTGGATTCTTCAAGCCGATCCATTTAAAGAGAATGTATAAGCTGCAGGTGATGGGATCAAGCTTTCAAGTAAAGAAGTTGTTGAAGAGCATAACGAATATAATCTTGAGGGCAAGAATTCCATCGAAGCTACAATGGAGACGCCAAGGACTGGGGGGGGGGGGGGGGCAGCAAGCAAATCCAATGATCGATGAAAGCAAACCAAAAGAAAACAAAGGCCGAAATAAGCGCAAGTGTAAGAGATCAAAAATCACCTTCACTGAACTATTGGATAAATATCAAAAGAAGAGTGAAGAGAAGAATGCTTATCGGCCAAATCATGCAAAGAAACCAAGATCACCCCCAAGGCGCAAATATAAGGATTGGTATTGGCAACGTGATAATTTTAATGCAACATATTCATATCCTTATTTTGGGACGCCAATGCCAATGTCGTCGATGCCTCCCTATGCTCATATAGATACATATTCATCATGGGACATGTATGATACAAGGGGACATTGTACATCTTATTCTGGACCATCTCACCAATACTATGCAGC
This sequence comes from Triticum aestivum, assembly GCF_018294505.1. Classification (NCBI taxonomy): domain Eukaryota; kingdom Viridiplantae; phylum Streptophyta; class Magnoliopsida; order Poales; family Poaceae; genus Triticum; species Triticum aestivum. Next base: position 796,511,501 of record NC_057798.1, on the reverse strand, counting down.
TCCAAGAAGATCAACATTTGAACAATCACACGTCAAAGACCATTTCAGTCATAAGGAATCGGTCCAGAGCTCAAGGAAGAAGAAAGAGGTGGTAAAGCAAGTTTACCGCGTGCAAAGAGATGGTCATAAGTGTGCTACTTCAGATTTGATCTCAAATAACAACGAGTCAGTTAAAGTGTTGACATTGGCTACAAAAGGCAAAGAAGTGAAGCAATCAATTGATAAAAATCAGAGTGCCAAATCTGAAGAAAAGAAGTTGAGAGTACACAAGGTAAAACAAGAATTGCCACTGCTTCAAACAAAATCACAGCCAGGGTGCCCACTCGGCTTATCGTATTGGCGAAAGAAGGAATTACAAAAACTTAGTGCACAAGAGCTGAAAAACAAGAACATGACATGGGTTCCCAAGAGGAGCAGTCAAAATAAAAATGATGTGCAACCTTCTATTGCAACAAGTGTTACAAAAGTGAAGAAAGAGAAGGATGGAAGCGAAAAACAATTAAGCCGAAGGTTTGCATCACCCCATAAAAATCTTTGGTTAGCACATCATCCATATTCTTCAGCCATACCATTGATGCCTTTGGCATGGAATTCATCATCAGGTATGATAAATTCATCGACGACAAATTTGTGGCAATGGCCAAGGTGTTGGTGTTCTTTATTTATCTCCATATGGAGCTATTTTGTGAAGCCTCATGCCGCTTAAAATATTTTTGCACAATCATCAAAGCTGAATACGCATTGTCATTTGGATTGGAGCTTTGCCTTGCTATAGGTGCTATACATATTGAGGCTTTCGGTGATTCGTTATTAGTAGTGCAACAAATATCCAAGGGTTATCAATGTTTTGACGAATCACTTATAGTTTATCTTTTGGTATGTCTAGATGCAAGATTTACCTTGGGTTGCTTTAAAATTGTTCATATATCTAGGCATGACAATTCGAAAGAGTTGGCACAGCAAGCATCCGGCTACTATGTTAACCATGGTGTATTGCATTTCTATCAATAGCAGATGCTAGCTCTTGTCAACATAGGTAAGGCTGAATCGAGGCCCACCGCTTCGGCCACTAATGAAACTTTTATGCAGGCGAAGTAAGGATTGGAGGAAGTTCATTCTTGATTATCTGCAAAATCCTAGCGAAATGGTGAACAATATGGTTCGGAGGATGGTTTTGATCTATGGAACCTTATCACCGGATTGTTATAGAAGCTGAGAAGTTTTCACCCAAGTTTGCATTAAGAGGTTCAAACAAACAATGGCCGATATATACTTGTCGTCCTAAGAACATGCAAAATGGCCAATGGAGTGTTGACATCGTCCTTAGAACAAGCTATGCGGAAGTTATTTTTCGGCACACAAACTTTGCCGAAAAACAGGGGGGCATGTGTTGACACCAGATTTTGGCATGGTCAAAACATAATTAAGAGGGCTTTAAATGAAAAAGTGCTCAAAGTGAGAACGTCCCGTATCATCAAAAGGAGAAACTTTGATATTTGGGCCATAGCCATTCGATCTCATCTCCAAAGGAGAAACTTTGATATTTCAAAAGGACAAGCACTGAGATTTTGTACTCAAAACACTATTCAGCTAATTACGCCCCCAAGATGGCCTCAGATGAGAAAAGTGTCTACACAGATTGTCTTCATCTCGTCGAAACGATCGATTTTGATATAAGAAACGTCTAAATTGGAGTTTGTATGCAAAAGTTAGAGCCACAATAGTGTGCTTCATAAGTCTGCCCCGGAAGTTCCGGGCAAAACTTCCGGGGAGGTTCCGGGCTAAACCGAAAGTTTGCACGTGGTACACCCCGAAAACTGGAATTTTAACATTATTTGCAGACTTGCAGGGCCAGTTTCGACATCAAGATGACCTTGGATGAAAAAGTGATCAACTAAGGAATTTTTCTACATTGCTGGATCTACAACTTTGCTTTTGGGACCATCGCGATCCAAAGCCATATGCGACCTGTAGGAGCTGTGCAAGAGGGCAACTTGATGTAATTTTATCCCGGAAGTTCCAGGCTGACCGGAAGTTCCGGCCCTCGTAGTCCTAGTTAGGTTATATTTTGATGTTTTGGACGTGATTTGAGTCCTTTTCTTGTATGGAAAGTCCAGCCGCCTCATATATATGTAAGTGGTGACGGTCGATTGAATAACAACACACAATCGATCAAATGATATACCACTTTTATCTTTTATCTTTTCTCCTTAACCCTAGTTATTCTTATTCCTCGTTCTTCGTTCGTTCTTCTTGTTGTAGGGTGGCGAACCTCGAGGCCCTAGGGACGGTCAGGCCGACCTAGGGAAGCCCATAGCGACCGCGCGCCCTGACGGGGTCCCTCCCGGGCGTGTGGGGTTTCAGGTCATCAAAAGCGCCCGCCAGATTGTTTGCGTACCGCGCTTCCGAACGGGTCTCCTTCAACGTGAGCTGCGGTGCATCACCCTCGGCGTTGGAGGTACACGGCGACGTGTTCATGTGCAAACACCATTGGCATCAACAAACTGGTACAGGTTAGACACGGTAACTATAGTCAGTGCATTGTATTATCTCCTCATGCCACTATCCATTGTACTTTTAGTTCAGATTTTGCTTTCATACTCTATTTTTTCTATGCGTGGACTGCTTATTGTGATGCTTCTCATTATAATTTTCTACAATAGAAATAGTCATTACAAATGATAATGTACATCTTCCCTTTTCTAAGAATGAAATCTGTAACCATCTTTTCGATAAATGCTTATGAACAAGTCCGTTTTACATACTAACATGTCCTCATGATACAAGTCAGTTGGTTTGTTTATTAAAAAGGAACTACAATGTCCAGTGACAATAGCTGGGTAGAAACATTCGTTCTGACTGAACTGTAGTTTATCCAAATGACTATAACAATAATGTATTCAGATTTAAATATGTCCTGTACCAACAAGCAAACTCACTGTCCACTCTGTTGTACATTAATTCATATATAGGTAAACACACCAGACTGACTCAGATACTTATGAAACTTATGATAGCTGCAACATGAAAAGGAGCATAGATCGACGACCGAATACACATCACTAATGATGAAGGTATTGATTTGCTCCTCTGTTTATCAGCTTCTCATGGATCATAATGCATTGGATTAATATATAAAATGGTATTTGATGCTTCTTCCTGAAATAAACTAGGTGCCAACACTTCGTATAATTGATTACTAAGTTCTCTACCAGTATGCATAAGTATATAATTAGCTCTCATCTTTAATTTGACTTTTGAATGAGGTAGCTGAGCCACTGAAGCTTATTTCTATTTCAGACAGTAGTTGAGCATAAAGCAATAAACTTATTGGGCCAGCAGGTTCAAATTCAGCTCTTATGTTTTTATTCTATTTCCTATTGCAGAATCATTTGTTGATACTTTTCTCCCTTTTTTGTCATAAATTAAATGCAACTATCTCATTGTTTTCGCAATATTACACATTTGGTTCAAGATTTGTTTTTCATATGTTCAGTTTACTTAACCTTCTGATCCATTAAGATTGTCTCTTTTTGTGTGTGTGGTCATCGATACACTGCTTAATTGATTTGACAAATAATGATGGTAATAATGCCTATGTTGCGTATTTGCTTCAACATATAGCATGTGTTTTTAGTTTCACTGATTTTCACGACGGTGTTTTTGTTTATAAATAGCAGGAACCGAATATGCAGAGAGTATTGCATTTTTCATATCTTTGTGCATGTAAGGAAGACTGTCAGGCAATGAAGTTCCTGGAGTTGCAGGCCCAGTTGTTTTAGAATTTCTCAAAACTACATATTATTCCATCAATTGTTATTTAGTGTTCATATGAGAATTGAGCTGTGCATGCAAGCCAGTGTGTATGTTTTTGTGCTTGCATGAAAGAAATTTTGGCTCGCTGAAGAAGACCGTTGATTTTTTCAAAGACAAAAGCATAGTATGCCCAGTTTGTCAACCCTTCAATATTTGATGGCCTCCAGCACATCAACACGGGTACGCTGATAATTGGAAGAAGCTAGATCGTGTAATTAGATTACAACCCTAATGTTGATCTATATAATTAGAGTAATTTATACTACATTATGACGTGTTTCTCATAAGCGCGTGCTTCGGGGACTTGGCAGATAGGATCCGCTAATAGAGAGATTACATCGTGGTTGGTAATTTGATATGGACTCTATCCGAAAACTTGTTTAAAGACCAGGACTCTTATAACTGTATAAGAGGCGGACTCTTTGGAAATGCAGTATCAGAAGGTCCCTACCCCTAGACTCGGATATGCGATTATGAGCGGCACCATAGAAAATCACAGAGGAATAGAGGGTAGACCACACATATTCCTAACAATATATCCATTTGGCATGGCCTTTTCTCTTAGATACAATCTACGATGTGACAACTTACTGCCCATATTTTATGTTTTTGGTTGGGTGCCAGTTGTTTCTTTGTATTTAATGTACATTCTCCATATTTCTATTGCTGCAAAAATTCCAATTCTTCAAGCTGTAGGTTTTATTATAAGGCCATCTTCCATATATTGTGAGGGTGAGAAATTGTTGATCTATGCATGTGAACATAAAGAAATTTTTTAAGTGCTGTTAAGAATGTTACACTAGTAGAAAACAGGGCTTTCGTCCAGGCCAGTTTAGCCCATTAGTCCCGGTTCAATCCAGAACCGGGACCAATGGAGCTATTTGCCCCGGTTCGTGAGCCCAGGGGGCCGGCCGGGCCACGTGGGCCATTGGTCCCGGTTCGTCCGGACCTTTTGGTCCCGGTTGGTGGGACGAACGGGGACCAATGGTCCTGGCTCCTGGCCCACCACTATTGGTCCCGGTTGGTGGCTTGAACCGGGACCAAAGGGTTACCTTTAGTCCCGGTTCATGCCACCAACCGGGACTAAAGGGTTGGCCCTCGTTGCACCCAGCTTTTAGTCCCACCTCGCCAACAGAAGGGCGCCCACACCTGTTTATAAGCCCGTCCCTCTCTGTGTTGTTGATCTCCTCTCAAAGTGAAAATAGATGCACCTATAGAGGAAATTGGACCTAAATTTATAAATAGAAATTGATTATGAATTTATGTTTAATTTTCTCTATAAGTGCATCTATGTTCACTAACAGAGAAGTTTTTATTTTTTGTGACCTAAAAGAAAAAAAGAAATCACGAAAAAAATGTAAGTATTTATTTCTAAGTAGAACTGAAAAAATAATGGCACTAGTAAAGTTAATCACAAACTTCAAATTCACACAAATTTCAATGAATTCAATTTAACTATTCACACAAATTTCAAAAAATTAAAAAATAAAGCAAAAAACCAAAAGAAAATAATTAATGCAGAAAACAAAACAAAAAAACTGGAAAAAACTAAAAATAGCAACAATAAGTATTTTATTGTAAGTAGAAACAAAATAAAATGAATAAAGCAACAAAGAAAACAAAAAAAGAGTTTCCAAATTTGAAAACTAATGGCACTAACAGAAAGTTTATAATTTTTCTAAAAATAAAAGCAAAAAGAATTAAAAAATAAAGCAAAAAACAAAAGAAAATAAATAATGCAGAAAACATAAAAAAAACTGAAAAAAAATAAAAATAGCAACAATAAGTATTTTGTTGTAAGTAGAAACAAAATAAAATAAATAAAGCAACAAAGGAAACAAAAAAAGAGTTTTCAGATTTGAAAACTAATGGCACTAACAGAAAGTTTATAATTTTTCTAAAACTAAAAGCAAAAAAAATTAAAAAATAAAGAAAAAAACAACAAAAACTAAATAATGCAGAAAACAGAACAAAAAACTGAAAAAAAAAATAGCAACAATAAGTATTTTGTTGTAAGTAGAAACAAAATAAAATAAATAAAGCAACAAAGGAAACAAAAAAAGAGTTTTCAGATTTGAAAACTAATGGCACTAACAGAAAGTTTATAATTTTTCTAAAACTAAAAGCAAAAAAAATTAAAAAATAAAGAAAAAAACAACAAAAACTAAATAATGCAGAAAACAGAACAAAAAACGGAAAATAAAATAAAAATAGCAACAATAAGTATTTTGTTGTAAGTAGAAACAAAATAAAATAAATAAAGCAACAAAGAAAACAAAAAAAGAGTTTTCAGATTTGAAAACTAATGGCACTAAGAGAAAGTTTATAATTTTTCTAAAACTAAAAGCAAAAAGAATTAAAAATAAAGCAAAAAACCAAAAGAAAAATAAACCAAAACCAAAATAAACTAAATAAAGCAACAAATAAAACAAAAAAACAAAAAAAATGCCACCTACTGGGCCCCCACGGCCTGAATACGACTAGAAACCCTATGGGCCAAGATTCAGGCCCGTGGAAGGCCCAGTAGGCCCACAGGCACAAATGGCAGAGTTAGGCCCGAAAGCCTGCTTTAGAGAGGAGCTCGAGAGGGGAGCCGCACCGCACCTTATAAACTGGTGTGGCTCCCTCTCAACTAGCGAGGTGGGACTAAACATTTGGCGCGGGGCAGCACAAGGCCTTTGGTCCCGGTTGGTGGCACCAACCGGGACTAAAGGGGGCCTTTGGTCCCGGTTGGTGGCACCAACCGGGACTAATGCCCCCCTTTATTCCCGGTTGGTGCCACCAACCGGGACCAAAGGCCGCCGCTTCCCGCCCTTTGGGCTGCTGAAAATTGGCCTTTGGTCCCGGTTGGTGGCACCAACCGGGACTAAAGGGGGGCATTAGTCCCGGTTGGTGCGACCAACCGGGACGAATGCCCTTGCTATATAACAAGGACTTGTGAAAATTTCACATCTCCCTCGCCTTCCTAGCCAGTTGCCCCCGCTGCCAGGCTGCCCAAATCGCTCGCGTGCTCCTCGTCGCCGTCGCCGCCGCCGGCCGCCATCCCCATCTCCCCGTGCCCCTGCCCCGCGCCCGAGCCCACGCCGGCCGCCGCCCCGTGCCCCTGCCCCGTCCCCGAGCACGCACGAACGCGCCCCTGCGCCCCGGCCCGCCCCCACCATTGTCGACGTCGTCGCCGGCGCCCGCCCCCACTGCCGCCCCTGCCTCGACACCGCCCCTCCTCCCCGTTCGGTCCGGCTCCGGCGACCCCCTTTCCTTCCTGTCCCCTCGATCCTCTTTATATAATTTTTTCATATAATTTTTTTTCATATGCATATGTTGATTATATGGATGGATGGATGATGTATATGTTCATTATATGGATGGATGGATGATGTACGCTTTTTTTCATATAATTTTTTTAGGCAGATTTTTAGATTTTTTAGGCAGATTTTTAGAATTTTTTGTGTATGTATGTTATGTTTATATGTATGTATGTATGTTCATATGTATGTATGTTTATATGCAAAGCATATGCAAAGAAAATGTATGAATGGTCATATGCAAAGAAAAATGTATGTATGGTCATATGCAAAGAAAATGTATGTATGTATGTTCATATGAAAGAAAAATGTATGTATGTATATCTGTTTATATGTCTTTTTTTTAAAATTTTTTGTTTTTTGCATTTTTATAAAAATGTATATATGTTCTCTGTGTGTATATATGTTTTATGTTCATAGATTTTTATTTGAACATTATTTAAAAAAAACAAGCAATACAAGAAGAAGAAAAAGAATGAGAGGAAAAAGGAAAAAGAAGAGGAAGAAAGGAGAAGAAGAGGGGATAGGAAGAAGAGGAGAAATAAATAAGAAGAAGAAAAAAGAAGAAAAAGAAGAGGAGAAGAAGAAAAGAATAGAGGAGAAGAAGAAAAAATAGAATTTTTTTTCTATTTTTTCTTCTTCTCCTCTATTCTTTTCTTCTTCTCCTCTTTTTTTCTTCTTTTTTTCTTCTTCTTCTTCCTTCTTCCTTCTTCCTCTTTTCTTCCTTTTCCTTATTTTCCTTTCTCGAGGGATAAGAAGAAAAGAAGAGGGGAAGAAGAAAGAAAGGAATAGAGGAGAAAGAAGAAACTTTGACACGAGGGGGGGGGGGTACCGATACCCCCTCCCCGATAACATTATTTTCCCATGTATATGTATGTTGCGTCGTTGTCGATATAACGAGGGTGTCGAGGATCGCCGAGGGGTCGAGGGTCGGGAACTAGGGTAGAGGGTCGAGGGTCGTTAAGGGGTCAAGGGTCGAAGGTTTCAGGGTCGAGGGTTCCTATAGTGTCAAAGTATTGAAGAAATCCAATAGCTTGTGGGCGTCGATGCCCACGTCACTTGTGGGACATAGATGTACTGTTCAACGCCGACCCCCTCCCGATAGCTTCAACACGTGGGGGGGGGTCGATATTACCCCCTCCTAGCTTGAAGCGTTCTCGAGGCCACCCCCTAACCCTTGAAGCGTTGTCGAGGCCACCCCAAACCCTAGACGAATCCTTATTGTGATTAGCTAGCTAGTTCTACGTTTGCCACTAATATATCCATATCTGTCATGTTTGAATAATAATTGCCATGTTGTAAATATTTGTAGAAACTATGGACACCCCCCGAGACGAAGCACAAGAAGCGTTGTTGAGGGACATAATCGCAGAAGGAAGTGATGCCCTCTCGATGTTTCTCAACGACAACGATGGTCTGGAAGGAGAGGGTGAAGAAGCAGTTGGCCCTCTCCTCATTGATTTACATGGCTCTGATGACCCAATGCCGGTGCAAGAAGGAGAGGGTGAAGAAGTAGACCGTGAGGACGGCTCCGGTGATCACCAAACCGAGTCCGGCCAGGTATATATATTAGTTAAGCCTGTGCTGACTAGCTAATTGATGCATTCATTGTTTTGGTATGTACACATATTAATTAACTCTCGTCTTTGTTCTTTTTTCTAGCCCTCCGGATCGAGCACAACTTTGGTAAAGAGACGAGGCCCGAAGAAAAAGTTGAGCTCGGATGAAAAGTTTGAGATCATACAAATCACGCGCGACGGCCAACCGATTGAACCCTACCGGACAAAGAAGGCATTTGTTGCTCAGTGTGGGGTTCTGGTTAGGGACAAGATCCCGATCAGCATCCAGCAATGGTATAAGCCTAAGAACGAAGACCCTGAGGTGTCTTATGTCAATGAGATGCAGAAAGAGAATCTTTGGACTGAGCTGAAGTCAAATTTCACCCTACCGCCGGAGGATGATCCGGAGAAGCCAGTTATAGAGCCATTAATCAAGTCTTTTGCTCTGAGAAAGATGGCAGACCTATTCAGGAATTGGAAGAAAGACCTCAATAGGTATGTCGAAAAAAATGAGACACCAGAATTCATTGGCAAATATGAGAAGATCAGAGATGACTGGCCCACATTTGTGGCCCACAAGACATCGGAAAAGAGTAAAAAAATGTCGGCGACAAACAAGAGAAATGCTGAGAAGAAGAAGCTTCACCATCGCACGGGGTCAGGTGGCTACCTCGTAGCCCAGCCTAAGTGGGCCAAGGCTGAGAATGATCTGCTTGATAAAGGGATCGAACCAGAGACAATGAACTGGCCAGAACATTGCCGGACTTGGTTCTTTGGGGTCGGCGGATCCTTGGACCCTATAACAGGGAAGTGCATTTGGACGGAGGAACAATTGGACATACCAGTCAAGAAGCTTCAGCAATATATCGAAGCAGCGCAGCAAGGGACGTTCGTTCCAGACAGGGAGAAGGACGAGCTCACAATGGCCCTCGGCAATCCTTAGCACCCTGGACGGACACGAGGCACGCCAGGCTCCGTTTCGTGGAAGGCTGGATTTCCGGACGCAGGGGGTTACAAAACCCACGAGAGGAGGAAGAAACTGGAGCAGAGCCAACTGCAGTCGCTGCACGAAAGTGTAATGGGGCTAGAGGAACGAGAAGCAGATCGCGGCAAACGACCTGCCGAAGCTTCCCCCGAAGCTACCCCGCCATCTCAGCGGAAAAGCAGCGTGGCTTCCACCGAGCTGCTTCAGCCAGAGAATGCCTTGACGGCTCCTGCCAGCTATCCCGTGGATGCTATCACGGATGCTGAAAATTCCCACCTTATGGTGCAATGGAGCAATTTGAAGGTCAAGGCGGCTGTTGGCTCTGTTTATCCTACTAAACCCGACTCAACTTTTCACTGCCGGCCGATTCCAGAAGGATATGCGAAGGTGATGGTCGATGAAATAACGGAGGGATTTGAGGACCTCCGGCTTGACCACCCTACCGGTGAAGGGGAGTATCGGCTGGGTTCTGCTCTGAAGACTCCATGCCTATGGCGGAAGGATCTCATCAACCCTCCGAACTGGACGCCTCCGCCTCCTCCTCCTCCTCCGGCGAGTCAGGGCACTCCGCCTCCTGCACCGGCGAGTGACGATCAGGGCACTCGGCCCGCTTCTTCTCCGGCGCGTGGCGGCACTCCGCCTCCTTCTCCGCCTCACACAATCAGGGCACTGAGCTTTATTAATTAATTGCTCCATTTTTCTTTGAGAAAGGTGTGACATCTCCCTGGTGCCCCTACACCCTCATGAGCAGTAAATTCAAAACAAACAAAAAAGTAAAAAACTTTGGGGGATCAAAGATGATCAAACTTTTGTTGTTTTTGCAAAAGTTCCAGGCATAAATAACATTCAAGGGGCTCTCACACAAAAAAAATCACTGCTCAAAAGTGCACTTAAACTTTGACCGTGATTTTGTTTTGTTAGGTGAGGGCTCCTCGAATGTTTTTTGTGCTGAAACTTTGCAAAAATATCAAATGTTTGATCATGTTTGACATCCCAAAGTTTCAGATTTTTTTTGATTTGTTTCAATTCGTTTCGAATTTACTGTTCATGGAGGGCGTAGGGGCACCCAGGTGTCGATAGTTCCGTCTATTTTCTTTGCAGGAAATAATATTGAAGGACTATGTTCTTTTACTGATATAACTAACCTATTTCAGCTCTTTGTAGTTATCTGAAACCTGCATTCGCATTTTTCCTTTTCTTGTTTTCTTTATCTTTCTCCCATATTTCAGTTCTTTGCAGTAATCTAAAGCCAATATTTGTATTAGGCGGCGACATGCCTGAATCGAGGCGAGGCGTGGAAGAGTCGATGTGGAGTTTCCTTTGTAGAAAAGTTAACAAATTCACTGTGATTCTTTTGTTAGGTGAGGTATCCTCGAATGTTTTTGTGGCCTAAGCTTTGCAAAAATATCGAATGTTTGATGTCCCAAAGTTTTAGATTTTTTGAATTTACTGTTGATGGAGGGTGTAGCGTCACCCGGGTGTTTAAAGTTCTATCTATTTTTTCCTTGCAGGAAATAATACTAAACAACTTTGTTCTTTTACTAATATGACTAGCCATTTTCAGCTCTTTTTAGTTATCTGAAATCTGCGGTTGCATTTTGCCTTTTCATGTTTTGTTTATCTCTGTCCCATATTTCAACTCTTTGCAAGTATCCGAAGACAATATTTGTATTTATCTTTTTATGTATGTATTATGCATGTTATGGTTGCTGTGGCCATCTTGAGCACTTGCTTTTTCTAGAATATGTTCTATTATATATTCTACTAGAACCTGAATGAATGAGTAATCTTGCATTGACACAGTTACTTCCATAAGAAAATGTGTGGTGGTAAACTCGCACATCAATTTATTAGAACACAAGATGTACTCAACAACACCTGGTACTAGCTAATAGAATGACACACGAATAGACGAGTACATATAACGCAACACCCTGCTCTTCCACTAACATTACCAGAGTTGTTTCTTAATAGTTTTCACTTGATCTTTCAAATAAGAATAATGATCGAGTGAGCACACAACCATCATAGTGTTTGAAACCCACTAGGCAGTGAGAAGCACGAGGGAGGAGGGACCTCGACGAAGAGCATCAGGAGCTGTCTTGATAGTGGTCACCCTTGTTGGACAATGACATGAATAGTGTAAAAATGCAAATCAATTTAGTTAAATGCTTTTGTATAAGCAAATGAAAAGACAAACCAATACATAAATAATTTATGATTGCAGATTGTGCAATATTGTGGAGCTCTTGATCGTTCAAGGGAACTTTCCATTGAGCAATCTATTTCATATAAAAAATATATGAGGAAACACATGATGCGAAAGAGTCTTAACCAAAGGAGTTCACAATTGCTTCAATAAAAGTAAACACCAGTGTTTGCAGTTAGAGGGCCTTTGCCTCCCTAAGTGATAGCTAGAGGATTGCAAAATTACTAAATACTTAATCGAAATATTGCATGTTAGACATACACACCTTCAAAATTTCATCAAGGAATACGATGATTTATGTCTTTCCTATATATGTCAAAACATACATACAATGGGGCACACATATTATTACACAATCATCGTGGTTTACCTTACAATATTATTAATGTTCAAAAAATATGTAATTTAACTATTAATTGAACAAGTAATGATGGATTTTTAAATCAATGAATAAATTAGCAAAACCAAAATCGGGGTGGGGAGAGAAATAAAAGAAATGAACGTAAGACGAACCTTACATGTTTTTAAGTAGGAGAGACTTCTTCATTTTTGCAGGATTGTCACTTCTTCCGTGACTTTATTCACAAATGTTTTATGCTTCCAGGTTTTAAAATCCAACACTGATCACCGAACATGCCTTAGACATCCGGACCGACCTATCTAGACTCTTTGCCATCCATGGACGTGTCTGTACATCTAAAATCCCATAAACCGGTATGAAATCCGGGAGAGGTTGCAGGCGTTCAGACTCATGCTACATTTGCGTCCGACTACACGGGCTAACCCAAAACCCTTCTTGCACCTGCCGCTCCAAAAACCTCACCACGCATTCACTCTGCTGCAGAGCGGCCGACTACCGGCATTGATGCGGAGTAGACGGACGTGGCCAGAGTGCTGACTGCACAGGTGATGACTCGAGAATTTGTGAATTTTTATAAAGGGTTTTGACTTTGTTTTCATCAGGTTTCCATAATTTCTCGGTTATTCTAATGCTAATCATTCGAGAGAGAAGAAAAGTTATTTTCCCATTGTTTGGCAAGAAAGTCATTTGTGGAAGGAAAACAAGGAGGATTGCTCCAAATTAAGCCAAATGCAGCAACTTTCATGTTGGGAGTTTCACCATCAGGCACACTAGAATGCAAGTAAACCATCTATACGAGCGCTTGCATACATACCGGGTGCTAGGGACTTCCCCTCATTTATAGGAGCACCTTTTGTGAAGGCAGACAACATATCAGAGAGACTTAGTCGCCACCAGTTCATCCAGAATAGAGGGAGAAGAATTCCGATGAACAAGAACCATCCGAGATCTTTCTTGTTTTTTCTTCCACCTCCACACTCATTTCATTTCATCATCACCATTGTAAGGAGACTTCAAGTCGCAAGATCAGTTTGTTTAACTCTATTCCTACTCATCTGGAGATTGAGATTTGTTGAATCATTCATCTCATTGTGGATCATCATCGTATTATCAATATGGTTTTCATGGCTTTATTCTCTATGATTATTGGTTATCCTCTTCCGACGGGTGAGAAATCCTCCCATGGTGTGGGATTTGTAGGTGAATGGTAATATTCTTAATTGCTTGTCCTATATGTTGTCATTCGAGTTTGTAGTCTAACGATTTGTCTAGTAAGGGCCTAGGTAACATGATCCCAAGACCTAAACATGTAACACATATTATTTAGAAAATATGCAACCTCTAACATGACAGGTGGAGACATCCATGAGAACCAAAGACAAACAAGATAATGGTGATCCGTCGAACTTAATGCATGGTTCCAGTTTAATGACCTTAATTGTGGAGGCAACCACGTTGGGACAACGTAGAAGCAGCATCATAGTGTGGAATATAATCCCGGGAGTAGAAGTTCCATAGCCCTAGGGTGATCCTGCTACAAAAGAAGAAATCAAATACTAAAATCATGATACAAGATAACTAGGCTTACCGTTGCACTGGCGCACTTGGGGCATACCAATATCTGAAGTTTTTTGCGCCTAATCTCTCTACCAAATGAAAAACACTTTTGCGTTCAGTCATTAATTTATGTTCTTGTCTTCCAAGTCATTATTGTTCTCTCTTCAACCATCTCATCATATTTACTACTCTGGTTTATTTGACTCTTAGAATGGTAATAGCTTCTGCAGAATCATAAGTAGTTACTTCACATAAGAGCCATGACAACTTATGTGTGACAGAAAAGTTACTCATAAATACTCTCATTCGCTAGCTCTTCATTGGGAAGATAACTATTTGGGATACTTACACAAAGGTGCTACACTATCCTGTGTGTCCTGTAGACAATCAAGCATTTTCTGGCGCTGTTCTCAGGCAATGCAGAGCAGAGTATTGTTTCGGTACTGTCCTGAAGGTCTTGTTATTGTAGATGCTTCCTGTTACCGACATGGGTTCTACTTGTAGATGTTAAACATAGCATCCATAACGTAAATGAGCTGCGTGATACAGGAGGCTGCGTGGTATGTTTTTAGGAGGTTTAGATGTTAGGTAGAAGATATCTTATCTCATGTAAACTCTATCTCTATCTCTACCTAACTTTCTCTCCAAGTTGTAATCTCCTATAACGAACTTGTATGCACTATCAGGGAGGTACGCCCCTGCTCTATAAACACATATGTCATCCCTCCAGAAGAGGTACGACGCTTTCGCCTCCGCACATGGTATTAGAGCCATTCTCTTCCACATCGTCTAGATCAAATCCCCACCAGTGCTATCATGGCGTCCTCCTCCGGTGCTTCCCATCTTGGTCTCAGCGGCCAAGTTACGGAGAAGCTATCCCGCACCAACTACATCCTCTAGCGCATGCAAGTCACGCCGCAGCTCAGTGGCGCGGGCATCTTCGGCTACGTCGACGGCGCTACACCGGAGTCGGCCAGGATCCTCTCCACCAAGGACAAGGAAAGGAAGGAATCCACCGAGCCAAATCCTCTCCATCCCATCTGGGTGCGTGAGGATCAACATGTTCTTGGGTACTTGCTGAACAACCTCACCAAGGAGGTGCTTGTGTAGGTGACTGCGATCACCACGTCGCACGAGCTCTGGGCGGCACTGTCAGGCATGTTCTCCTCGCAGTCTCTCAGCCACGCCAACAACATCATAACCTCCCCGGTGAACGCCCAGAAGGGCAACAAGACCGTCACCACCTACTTCGCCAACGTGCGTGGCTTCGCCGACGAGCTCGCCGCCGCCGGGAAGCCGCTCCAGGATGATGAGCTCGTCTCCTACATCCTCCATGGCCTCGACATGGACTATCAACCCCTCGTCTCTGCCCTTGACGCGCGCATCACTCTAGTATCCCTTGATGATCTCTTCTCCATGTTAAGCAATTTCGATCAAAGGGTTGCGCAGTACTAGGGATCGGGTGATTTCAAGTCCTCTGCAAACGTCACGGCACGTGGGCGCGGCGGCTACTCTTGTCACCGTGGCCCTCCTCGCTCCAAAGTCAAGCAAGGAGGTGGAAGCAGCAATGGTGGTGTTAATTCTCCCAGCGGGCGCCCTGTCTCCACCAACAATCTGGGCCGCCGTGGCGGGTCCAGCAGGTCTCGCCCTGATGCTGTACGGTGCCAGATTTGTGGCAAACCAGGCCACATAGCAAAGAATTGCTGGTATCGGTTCGATGAAGATGAAGCCTTGTCTGAAGATGATGAAAAGGTTGATGCTGGTGCTGATGGTTCATACGGTGTAGATACCAACTGGTATCTCGACAGTGGAGCCACAAACTATCTTACTGGTGAACTAGAGAAGGTGACTCTCAGGGAGAAATACCATGGCAAAGACCAGATTCACACCGCTAGCGGTGCATGTATGAGGATCTGGCCACAAAGAAAACCCTCTATCGAGGTAGATGCGTTCGAGGTCTTTATCCGTTGATTCCGGAGCTTAGAAGACTCAATAAACAAGTTTGTGGTGCTATCAAGCTTTCGTCCACATAATGGCACGATCGTCTAGGACATGCTTCATTTTCTTTAGTTGAAAGTTTCCTTAAAAAAATAAACTCCCATTTGTTGGTGAGCGCAATGTTGAGACTATTTGTAATTCTTGCCAAAAAGCAAAAGGTCATCAATTACCTTATCCTATATCCACTAGTGTTTCTACTCAACCATTGCACACTAGTCTTTTCTGATGTATGTAGTCCATCCCCTAGCTCTTTTGGTAGACACACATACTACGTAAGCTTTATTGATGATTACAACAAGTTTTCTTGGATCTATCTTGTTAAGAAAAGTTCCGACGTGTTTCAAGTTTTTCAAAACTTTCAAGCACTTGTTGAAAGAATGTTTGATAGAAAAATTCTTGTTGTCCAATCAGATTGGGGAGGGGAATACGAAAAATTAAACTCCTTCTTCCAAAACCTTGGCATCTCTCATCACGTGTCTTGTCCTCAAGCTCACCAACAAAACCGCTCTGCTGAATGCAAGCATTGGCACATTGT
This sequence comes from Triticum aestivum, assembly GCF_018294505.1. Classification (NCBI taxonomy): domain Eukaryota; kingdom Viridiplantae; phylum Streptophyta; class Magnoliopsida; order Poales; family Poaceae; genus Triticum; species Triticum aestivum. The sequence goes on along the minus strand of NC_057798.1, from coordinate 796,495,179 downwards.
TGAAGTTGGCCATGCCTTGTTAGCTGGCACCTCCATGCCTCTGAAGTTCTGGGATGAAGCTTTTCTCACTGTCGTACACATTATAAACATGCTTCCTAGTTGTGTCATCAACAATGACACTCCCATCAAAATACTTCTCCACACTAAACCAGACTATTCTTCTCTGTGTGTCTTTGGTTGTGCATGTTGGCCTAATTCGCGTCCATATAATAAACGCAAACTCATGTTTCGCTCAACACAATGTGTGTTTCTTGGGTATAGTGCTCAGCATAAGGGGGTAAAATGCCTTGATTTTTCCATGGGACGCGTCTACATATCTCGTGACATCCTATTCGATGAGACAAAATTTGTCTTTGCTGACCTCCATCCCAACGCCAGTGCTATGCTTCGCCAAGAAATTCTTCAGTTGTCACCTCATCTTGTTGGTCATGATCAAGGGGGAACTAATAGCTGTAGTGATCATATGTTGACTAACCCTCCTGACCATATGCATGAGCCTTCTACTACTAAAGGAAACCAAAACCACGAAAACAACTCGGAAAATAATGAAGAAATCAGTTCAACAGTGCCATATCACATGTGTCGTGGTGAAGGGGGCATATCCTCCTTGGGATCCGCTCTGGAGCAGAGCAGGCGATCCACCACAGGATCTGTGCAGCCGGATTCAGCGGACTCCGCCGCTGTCGCGCCAGGCGTGGCAGGCACACCTGAAGGTGCCTCTCCAGCGAACACGCGACGACCTGCGGCTGGCCCAGACGGCGCTGCAGGGGGTCTAGAAGGCGCACGCTTTCCTCCCCAACCGGTGGTGTACAAGCGGCGCGGCGCGGTTCATGCAACAGGGGCGTACCAGGGTGCGGACCCCAGCGGTCCCACGACGCCCAGTCAGCCAGGATCTTCTGCGGTGCATGCATCCTCTGAGCAACAACCGCACGCCATAGAAGATCCGCGTCGCGTCCAGCCAACGCTGGAATCTGCTGCAGCTGCTGGCGCGGGTGAATCCGCCTCGGGATCGGGTGCAACTCTGTCTCCTGGTCAGCTCACAGGATCTTCTGCGCCACAAACTGAGACAAGGCATACAAGACTACAAAAAGGGGTAATTGCACCTGTTAATTATAGACACATAACCAAGTATGGCATGGTTTGTTCTACAGGTGAATCAGGTGAGCCTCACACACTTGAGGAGGCCCTTGGTGATGAAAAGTGGAGGAAGGCAATGCATGAAGAATATGTGGCATTACAGAAAAACAAAACATGGCACTTGGTTCCTCCACAACAAGGTAAAAACCTTATTGACTGCAAGTGGGTCTTCAGGATCAAAAGAAAATCTGATGGAACAATTGATCGTTACAAGGCCAGACTAGTTGCAAAAGGTTTCAAACAGCGGTATGGTATAGACTATGAGGACACCTTTAGTCCAGTTGTAAAAGCTGCTACCATCCATCTTGTTTTGTCTATTGCTGTTTCCAGGGGATGGAGTCTCGGACAGCTAGACGTACAGAACGCGTTTCTTCATGGTGTTCTGGAAGAGGAAGTATACATGAAACAACCACCTGGGTTTGAAAACAAACATGCACCCTCTCATGTATGCAGGCTTGATAAAGCACTGTATGGACTAAAGCAAGCTCCAAGGGCATGGTATTCCCGTCTTAGCAGAAAGATGCAAACACTTGGCTTCATTCCTTCAAAGTCTGACACCTCATTGTTTATTTACAATAAGTTCAACACATCCATATTTGTTCTCATATATGTTGATGATATTATTGTCACAAGCTCTTCTGATAAGGCAATAGCAGGACTTTTGAAGGATTTAAGTGCTGAATTTGCTCTTAAGGATCTTGGAGATTTGCATTATTTTCTAGGGATTGAGGTAAAAAGGCACAAGGATGGACTTCATCTCTCCCAAGAAAAGTATGCAACCGATTTGGTAAGAAAGGCTGGCTTGCAAGGCTGTAAACCCACATCTACTCCTTTGTCTAGTATAGAGAAGTTGTCTCTCACAGAAGGAACACTATTGAGCCCTGAGGACAGCACCAAATACAGGAGTCTAGTAGGTGCACTCCAGTACCTGACACTCACACGACCTGATATTTCTTTTGCTGTCAACAAAGTGTGTCAATTCCTTCATGCACCAACCTCAGTTCATTTAACTGCTGCAAAACGCATAGTTAGATATGTGAAGAATACCTTGAGCATTGGTCTTAACTTTGGCAGGTCATCTTCTACCCTTGTTAGTGCCTTTTCTGATTCAGACTGGGCAGGTTGTCTGGATGACAGACGCTCAACTGGTGGCTTTGCAGTATTCTTTGGACCCAATCTTATATCATGGTGTGCCATAAAACAAGCCACAGTTTCCAGGTCCAGTACAGAGGCAGAGTACAAGGCACTGGCTAATGCCACGACAGAAATTATATGGGTACAGTCTATGCTTAAGGAACTTGGTGTGAAAAGTACTCAAGCTCCTTGTTTGTGGTGTGATAATTTGGGAGCCACCTATCTCTCAGCAAATCCAGTCTTTCATGCAAGAACAAAGCATATTGAAATAGACTTTCACTTTGTCAGAGAAAGAGTTGCTAACAAGCTCCTAGATATTCAGTTCATACATTCAAAGGATCAAGTTGCAGATGGCTTTACAAAGGCCTTACCTGTGCGCAGCTTTGAGGACTTCAAGCATAATCTCAATTTGATGAAGTTGTGATTAAGGGAGGGTGTTAAACATAACATCCATAACGTACAGGAGCTGCGTGATACAGGAGGCTGCGTGGTTTGTTTGTTAGGAGGTTTTGATGTTAGGTAGAAGATATCTTATCTCATGTAAACTCTATCTCTATCTCTACCTAACTTTCTCTCCAAGTTGTAATCTCCTGTAACGAACTTGTATGCGCTATCAGGGAGGTGCGCCCCTGCTCTATAAACACGTACGGCGTCCCTCCAGAAGAGGTATGACGCTTTCGCCTCCGCACAGTAGATACTTCATGTTACCGACATGGGTTTCTAATCGTTCTGGGAAGACTTATTTGCCAGATTATATGTCACATTTTTCACAGGATCCTGAAGCTGTATTGTTATAAAAATTACAAAAAATAAAACTACTAAGCTTAGTACATTGTTTTCAGAAATGATGATTGCCCACAAAGAAGAAAATTTTGCGAGGGAACACCCTGCTCCATATATGGGCTCAAGATCTCCTATAGTCTATCCTACAAATTTTGCTACTGAGTATTCTATTGACTGCAATCAAATTCATGAAGTGAACAATCATGCCTTTTCAGGGGCTAAGGAATAAGACCCTCGAGCACATCTTATGTTCTTTGATCCTTTAAGCAGGAGCTTTAAAATCAAAGATGTGTCCTGAGAATTTGTTTTATTGAAACTCTTCAAGTTTCTCTGAAAGGAAAGGACATCCACTCAAGTCCCTGATTACGTCCTCTCTTAGGCACGATGAAATACGACGTGTTCTCCTTTTGGTCAGCTTACCACTTTGCCATGGACGAGCGCAAGCGTCCATTGGCGAGCGCATCGAGCAGGGCAACGGGTGGCCGTCGTGCTATCTGGAAGATCATATGGGGGTGCCCTGATCTCCCAAAGGTATGGTTTTCTGTCCGGCAGTTGATTTCCAATACCTTAGCTACATGAGCGAATAATTTTTTGTGGAATTTAGAAACTAACGATATGTGCCCTCTCTATGGTGTGGAATGCGAGGAAAGTTTCCATGCAATGTGCATATTTCCCATAGTTGTGGACCTATGGCGTACAATGGAGATGGACTGGGCTATCGAATATTCAGGCCATTCTGAACATTGGGACGGACTGGCTCTTTGACATTTTGTACCCATTGTCGGACACGTCATGCATGGTGATGTTGATGATACTATGGAGATCTTGGCCTGTATGCAACAAGATGACGCACGAGAAGAACCCTACGCCCACAGAAGTGTTAGGGGGATTCCTTAATTAATGGCTACATATCTCCGCGCTCTTGTGCATTCAGTAGTATCCTTAGGCAGACGTAGTGAAGGGGATGGTCATATGTTACCTGCTGATGCATGTTGTTGCTCTAGCCAATCTTGGCAGGGCTAGTGGTCGTGCTCGCACACCCCTAAATGAGGGATTGGAGTCACCGACAGCAGGCTGGCTCAAACTCACCGTGGACGGGGCCTTTTGCTGTATAGGCCTGGAATGGATGCGCAAGTATAATGCCCAAAAAATGGCATGGTGCTACGAGATAGCGCTGGTCACATAATCTTCAGCTCTTCACATGCGATGATGCACTGGTGGCTGAGTTGGCAGCATGCAGAGAGAGTGTCACGCTTGCTCTGGAATGGAGCTCGCTACCATTTATCTTAGAAACGGATTGTTAAAAGGTGGTAAGGATGATTAATCAGATCACCACATACATCTGACCTGACGGTTGCCTTGTTCAGGACACAAAGGCCTTGGCCAGAGGAGAGAGGAAGGTGATAGTTAATGCGACCAGGCGTAAAAATTCTATTGGTCATGAACTTGTTATGATCGGTTGAGTTGATATTAAGACCACAGTCTGGATAGGCGCTGGCCCAACTGGTGTTGTAAACATTTGTGAACTGGAACGTGTTGATCCAGGTTAAGTTAAGGGAAGTTCCTCCCCCACCCCCCAAACAAAAAAGCTTTGTTGTATTCTTGTGCCTCGTTACACTTATTGATCCAAGTTACATTAACTTTCGTGTTTCTTTGATGTGAAATAAATTTTGTTTTGTCATAGCAAAGTGACATTATTTATTAGTGGCATCGGTGACCGGCACACCGCTGCCACCCACGAAAAGCGGCCACGCAACCAGCAGCCCCACCACCATTGCCAGCAGCAACCCGTGTGGTGCCCCGCATGGGCGCGCATAATACTGCTCATCTGTCATTGATACCTCCTTGCTCTCTTGCTAGCAGTCTTTGTCTCACCTGGCGACAATTGTGTGAGGCGTGATTATGGTTGCGGTCAGTGGGTAGAGTACTCAAGCCTTTAGAGAGGGGCGGGCATGTCATGTAACTAGTGGAGCGGAGATATCACACGAAGGAAAAAAAATGGTGGGGGTGTTGGCTACTGAATGTGGGCACCAGGAAATTTCCATCAAAGTTCAAACTAGTTTTTTTTTCGTAGAACGTTTAGGCCAACTCTAAACGATCCCCTATAAAATAGAGAAGGTTCCAGTTGAGTAAAGCTTAGTGGAGTATATTTATTCCACAAACTTTTGTTCGGACCTAGTCGATTCCCTTACTATAATGGAGTATAATTTGTTATTTTCTAACTTATGCAATTCTAGTTCACATTACAACTACATATAAACTGCACACATATAGAAACTAAACATAATTAAGTATGAAGGTTCAAGCAAATCACGTATATAGTTTGAGAAAGGTGTGGCAGCTCCTCGGGTGCCCTTACACCCTGATGAATAGTAAATTCAAAAAACAAATGAAAACAAATAAAAAATGAAACTTTGGGGGATCAAAGATGATCATACTTTTGATGTTTGTGCAAAATTTCAGCCACAAATAAGAATCGAGGATCCCTGGGAAAAAAAACTACAGCTCAAAAGTGCACACAAACTTTGAACACTAATTTTGGTTTTTTTAGGTAAAGGCTCCACGAATGTTATTTGAGGCTGAACCTTTGCTAGTACGTTGATTTTATCATGTTTGATGTTCCAAAGTTTCAGATTCTTGTGATTTTGTTTTCATTTTTTTTTTTGAAATTACAGTTCAAAGAGGGTGTAAGGGCACCTGGTTGTTGAAAGTCATGTCTCATATAATTTACGAACTTCAAAGTTTACAAAGCGAATTATTCAAATTTAAACACGTCGAATGGTTCAAATGTTGTAAAGAACATGTAAAAGCACAACTACGAAGTTCTACGGAAATAAGAGATTCATCCTTTTCTTGAATGTTAAAACCAACGATCTTTTACCGAAAAGAAACAGTTTATCATTTGAGGTGAAATTTACATTCTCTATACAAGCAAGGGGATGAATACATTTTGCCTATATCTGTGGACGAGCTCATAGCTCAGTGGTGGGAGCGTGGTGATTTCGGGTTCTTCTCCAGTTGGTCAAGTTTTTTTCATTGTGCCTATATCCAAATTATCCAAATTGTAATTTCTTAAAGGCAAACTCTTTGCGAAACAACTTAGCACAGTGCGAGTAGTACATGCTGCGCTCATGTCTATTTGTAAAGATGAACCATAAGATACCACGAAATAGTGAGCAAGCTATGTTCCTGCCTAGGATGATTTTATCGTCACTTGTTAGTACACGGATGTTTCAGCTAAATAACCCGTGAAACTGACTTCAAATTGCCATTTTATTTTCTTCTTTTCCTTTTGGAGATTCTAAGTTATGTTTTTATTTTCAGCTACTATCAACAGAACACCATGAGATTTTTGGAGTAGTACACTACACGGCACGAGGCAGTTGCAGCATCTCACTATCGATCCAAAAGGCACAGACAACGTCAAATTCAGTTACAACTTTTTGTTTGTCTGTCTTTGGGAACGCGAACGCGAGATGGATGCCAGTAGAACCAAGATTGGAATGCAACACGTTAAACGCAAAGTTGTCACTTTGTTATTTACTGCTGCCTGCTGGCCGGTGGTGGAAGAGAACAGGCACATGGAAAAGAACAACCAACCAGCCACCCCGACATGAGACTCTACCTACTGGCAGGCGCCTACTCGTCGTCGTCTCCGCCGCTGCGGAAGAGCGCCGACCGGTAGTAGAGGAAGGCGAGGATGAGGACCAACATGAGCGCCACGCCGATGGGGGATCCCGCGACGTGGTGCAGGGCGTCGGGCGCGGCGTCGGAGGACAGGAGGTGGATGAGGAGGAGGAGCCCCACCGGGAGGAGGAGCAGGCCCACGGGGCCGAGCAGCTCGGCGATGGCATTGGCGATGGCATCGGTGACCGCCTCGCCGCCGCGACCCAGGAAAAGCGGCCACACAACCAGCAGCCCCACCACGACCGCCAGCAGCAGCCCGTGCGGCGCCTGGGGCGGGCCAGCGTCGTACTGCTCGTCCACCATTGACATCGCCTTGCTCTCTTGCTAGCTGTCCGAGACCTTCCCCTTGTCTCGCCTGGCGACAATTGTGCGAGGCGTGGTAATGTCTGTGGCCTGTGGGCATAGCCCTGTACTCATGCTTTTAAAGAGGAGATAGGCGTGTGACGTAGTAGGAGGGGCGGTGTGGTGGTGGTAACGCAAGGCCACTGAAAATGGGCCCCACGAAACTTCCACGAAGGTTCATGCTAATTGCTACGGAATTTGGGTACTCGGATCCTTGCTTGCTGCTTTGAAACGTACAGCAATACATCACTCCAATATTTTTCAGCATATAATACCCCCTCCGTCCAAAAATACTTGCATGTGAGAGAAAAAGGATGTATCTAGACGTATTTGAGTTCTATAGACATCAATTTTTATTAGCATTGATTAGTGCTCTACCAATTGAGCTACATCTCCATTCACATGCATTACACTAATTTGAGATTACAATTATACTCGAACTATTTCCTTCCTGGCAAACAAAATGGTTAACTGGGACAGACATTGTCACATATGGTGAATACTAAACTCTTTGCAAAATCTTCCAGTTCAGACATGGGAGAGCACGAACATAATGCTAGTAAGAATCACAGAAAATCAGCTTAGTGTACAAACGATGACATCACAGAGGTCGGAGCTTTCTCCTATATATCCATCCATTGTCACAATGAATGGAGTGATAAACACCATCGTGGGTGGCAATTCTGCCCTGAAGATGCAGTGTTAGCTTATTAGAGCTTTGTGTTCACGTCTGATTTTGTTTTTTTTAGTTCACCATAAGTGTATGTCGAATCTGGAGCTGAAAGATTTTGAGGTTGTTTATCAAACATGGATATAAGTGCCCACGAGTTGTGGATTAGACAAGGCGACGGTGAGAAAGACCCGAAGACACACGGAGAGAGCAGCACCTCCGCCCCGGCAAAGAGACTCTTTGCAAAATTTCCAAGTTGAGCCAAAAACACGAAATAACACTACTATCAGCGAAGAATACACGAGCCCATAAATTGTCAGAGAAGGTCCCATATATATTACTAGAATAAGAACATTTCATATTACACCGATGAAGGTGGAACATTAACCTGCCTGTCAGAACAACACATTTAGTGGGCACAGAGCTGCCGTAAACAACTTCAGACTTCACAGTTAGAACACAGACTCGACGCCACAGATGTAGCACCAAATCACTCGGTGAATAGACTCACCGCCTCCACGTGCACCTTAGTTTCGACAGCTGAACGGACAGCTTTCAGTACTAGGGTATTAGTCTGGCCATGGATTTTAAGCAGGACGAGGTGAGACGAGAGACATGCTATAACCAGGGCTGACTGGGCATACTGCCCTTCCCAATAATTATACTATCGTGTTTGGGCAAACGGCAAATCACAATTACTATCATATGTCATATTCAAGTTTTACAATAGTAGCTAAAGGCCAAACATTCATCCATCAAACTGGCTCGGTTTCATAATGAAGCATTGCATGGATATTTGGAAGCTGCCACATACATCCCCCCCCCCCCCCCCCCCCCCCCCAATTCACGATCCTCAACACAGCGCATGCATATGAAAGCAACTCAAATAATACATACAAATCATGTCAAGCTACAATCTCTAGCTGAAAGAGGTAGCAAATACACATGCTCAACACGCATAACTGTTGTGTGATCGTATATACATGGTTTGCCAATTACGCTGGCTCGCTGAAAAAGCCGCAGTCAATACTTTCAGATCCTTGGATCATACTGATAACCCTTGTTATCGGAGGCCTTGTGGTACGGCCAAGATTTACACGGATTATACCTAAATAGAGGCATCTCTTTATTTGTTCACAATCTATTTATAAGGTCCTGTAATTCAATGCTCTCTGTAACACATTTCTCCATTTATTAAGTACCTACAAGACCAAAACAAAAATCCAAAATGTTAATATGGAAATGTAAAATGCTTGTCTGTTAAAAAAGGACCACAATTTTGAATTTGATACAAAATGTTCTTACCAGCTGCCTGATAATGTCATCAGAAGATGTTCTAGTAAGGCCCGGATAGTCCCTGTTTCATGTTACTACCCCCATGATTATTACACCTAAACTGAATATGTCTGATTTTGGTGTAATTATACCTCCATGCAAGAATTCTGGTGCCACGTATGTAACCATTGAAACATAAAACTTTAAACTATTAAAGTCACCATAAAGGAAACTCATCTAATTGCTTATAAATAAAATGCAATGAGTGAAAAAGTGACATCGACTTACAATGTTCCATCAAGAGAGGAAGTGCAGATAGTTTGTTGATCAATTAGTCTTGAGAGACCAAAGTCTACGATTTTTGGCACCATAGCTTCATCGAGCAATATGTTGGCAGGTTTTAAGGCCAGGTGAATGATAGGCTTAACAAGATTCTCATGGAGGTGACATAAGCCATAGCAAATCCCCTAGATTATATTGCAGCGTGTGCTCCAATCAATTCCACAAGATTCATCTACATTTGCAACCAAAAGAAGAGCATCCTAGAGACGTTAGCAGAAAATCATGCTCCAGTTAATGCATGAAACTCCTACCCTACAACATGGTATTGTACCTTATCATTTCACGTCTATAGACTCGTGTCATCATTTCCAAAGATTGATCAGTTGTCACACTCAGTATATGTGTGAACAAAAAACAGTTTTTTGGTCAAAATCTCAAACCTCACAAACTACAATCGTGGAAAAAGATGGAACCGAGAAACATACCTGACAAATACTTATCAAGCCTTCCCTTGGGAAGGTACTCCAGGCAAAGTAACCTTTTGGTGACCTATGCAAAAATGGATTTCACACTGTATCCAAACACACATTTCGTGTTTCATGGCAATACCCTAAAAGACGCACTATATTGAGGTCTTTGAGCATCAGAAGATGATAAACCTCATTCTCAAATTGCTTTTGCTGGTCAGGTCAAAATGATGATGCAAGCTTCTTGACAAAAATAATTTCCCCATTTTTCGGTACTCCCTGTTTAAAGGCATCATATCAATATGGATACTAGTTCTTGGTTCTTAACTATAGTTGTACGGAATCGTACCTTATAAACCACACCAAAACCACCACGAGCAATTACTCGCTCTTTGGAGAATTCGTTTCTGATTTCTTTCAAATGATGTAACAATATACCGCCCGGTCTTGAAGTCTGATCCTGGAATATGCTTTCCGGCTTAACTTTTTTGAATTGGTTAGTGAGGTGGAGAGGATCCCCATGTATATTTTGATTACTTAGCAAGTTCTTCGGACTATCAATGAGGTCAAAAGAATTTGAAACGCTGATGGTGGCGTCATCGGTGATGCTTACTTTCAGACCCATTATCGTTGCAGATGTGGAAATGTGATGACCTACATCCCTAGCCATGGTATGCAAAGTTGTCACTTGATGCTTGTGCTCCTGAGAAGTGCTTACATTACTATCGATTATATCAGCCGCAATCTGCTCACCTAGACATGGATGAGTATTATGCGAAACACTACCCATTGCCGGAAGACGGTTCGAAGTTCTGATGGTGGCATCATTGGTGATGTACACCTTGAGGCCTAATTCCCCTTTCACATCACTACTAGGGAAAACTCTATAGGTAGACAGGTAACAATAGAGAGGGTAAGACAGGCGCGCTACTGGTACTTAGCAGTAGCGAGCGCCACAATACAGGGCTGCAGGTATTCTTTAGCTGTAGCACGTTCCCACCAACAGGCACTACTGCTAATCGGGCCCCGCCGTTACCCTAGGGGTTGGCTATAGTAATAGCGTCCATCATGAGCCCGCGCTACTACTAATGCAAATAGTAGTAGTGTGTTCCCCCCTACACCCGCTGCTACTGCAGCCAGCCCGGGCTCGGCTCACAAGCCTCGCTTAGCAGTAGCGTGGGCCCTAGCATCATGCTACAACTAAGAGGCCTTGCGGCAACGTGGGCCGGTGACCCGCGCTGCTGCTAAGCCCACCTTATCTTCCCTAAGCGCACGGCCTCACACTCCATCCTCTCCATCTCCCCCCGCATTGCCTTTCTCCACCGCGACACCCGCTGCCGCCGTCGCCCACTGCTACCGTCGCCCTCCGCCGCCGTCGACATGGAGGTATCTGCCTCCATCCCTCTCCTCCGCCCCCTCCCATTACCCTTCTCACTCCTCCCACTGCCCTGCTCGCTCCTCACTGCTCCCACTGCCCTCCTCCCCTCCTCCTCCGGCTGCCCTCTCCTCCCTCCTCCCACTGCCCTCCTCCTCTCTCCTCTCTCCTCCCTCCTCCCACGCTGCCCTCCTCACTCCTCCCTCCTCCCCACCTCTTTCTGTTTAGAATTTTTTAGTAAAAAAATTATGTATAGAGATTCTTAGTAATAAAAAATGGGTAGAATTTGATTGTAGAATGTAGGTTTTCTTAATAAAATAGAACATATAGCTTATATGAATAGAATGTAGGTATTTTGAATTGTATAAAATACCAAATATAGCTAGAATGGAGGTTTTTTGAATAGAATAAATAGATGGATGGATAGATGTTTGGAGTAGAACTAGGGTATTTTTTGTAATATAATTTTTTAGTAAAAAAACAAGAAATAGAAATTTTCTTGTGATTGTTGCATTTTTGTTGATTGTTGATTTTGAAAAATGCCGACAAAATGGATGCATAGATGCATTTCGGAGAGAAACTCCGAGTGGTCTATGTTTAGCCAGAGTGTTGATTAATTTCTGTTTCGGTAAATTTCAGGTGCTCGACATGTCCTGTTTTAGCAAAGGTCATGCCGTATTTTTTCATGAATTTTGGCATGACGTGTGGTAGAAACTAGGAAATATCGAGTGCCCGTGGTTTGTCATGGGGTCGCTTCTCTTCCTTCTTCTCATGATATACCTTGGTAATGCACGAGAGGAGGAGGGGAAGCGGCCATCACCGACGGTCGAAATATCTGTGAGGGAGTGTCCACCATATACTGTCGAAATACCAGAGAGGAAGAATCTTGATTGTTGTCATGGGGGTCGCTTCTCCTTCGTTCCCGTGTGTTAGACATTTTTGTGTAATGCATTCGGGAACGAAGGGAGGAGCCACCATCATAGACGGTTGCAATAGAAGAGAGGGAGTGGCCACCATATACATCACGTGAGATAGAGTGTAGCAAGGAAGGCTCGATGGACTAGAAGTCAAACCGTGGTGAATAGTGATCTGTTTGTTGAGTGTCCTGGTAATTGCCGTCAATCGATTTTTAATCTTCGATTTATGAACATAGGAAATGTCTGACGACAATAGGATCCCTCAATGCGATACTACAACAACGACCTCGGTCTGTGTGACATGCCTCGCCTGTAAGATGGTCGACGCTTCACTATTAAGCTCGATGAGACCTTCGATGTTTGTACAGTATGCAACGACGACAAGTCTTTTTTCGTAATTAAGCATGACTTTTGCTTCTTCAGTGTGTAATTTCCGTTTTTTACAATTCGACTAGTGCATCCCCTGCCATGCAAGATGATATGTCTTGGAGAAGCTAGATTTTGAAGATCATAAGAATATGAAGGAAAAGAGAGTTCACCTCAGAAACCAACATGGTTACACTTTTGCTATAATGTTATACAATGCGGTGAAGGAAATATACCCTAGAGGCAATAATAAAGTTGTTATTTTATATTTCCTTATTCATTATGAAGGTTTATTATTCATGCTATAATTGTATTGATCAGAAACTTAAATACATGTGTGAATACATAAACAAATACCTTGTCCCTAGTAAGCCTCTACTATACTAGCTCATTGATTAAAGATGGTTAAGGTTTTCTAACCATAGACATGTGTTGTCATTTGATAACGGGGTCACATCATTAGGAGAATGATGTGATGGACAAGACCCATCCGTTAGCTTAGCATAATAATCGTTCAGTTTATTGCTATTGCTTTCTTCATGTCAAATATATATATTCCTTCGAATATGAGATTATGCAACTCCCGGACACCGGAGGAATACCTTGTGTGCTATCAAATATCACAACGTAACTGGGTGATCATAAGGATGCTCTACAGGTATCTCTGAAGGTGTTTGTTGAGTTGGCATAGATTGAGATTAGGATTTGTCCGAGTATCGGAGAGGTATCTCTGGGCCCTCTCGGTAATATACATCATAAGAAGCCTTGGAAGCAATGTGACTAATGAGTTAGTTACGGGATGATGTATTACGGAACAAGTAAAGAGACTTGCTGGTAACGAGATTGAACTAGGTATGAAGATACCGATGATCGAATCTCGGGCAAGTAACATACCGATGGACAAAGAGAATTTTGTATGTTGTCACAACAGTTCGACCGATAAAGATCTTCGTAGAATATGTAGGAGCCAATATGGGAATCCAGGTTCCGCTATTGGTTATTGACTGGAGAGGTGTCTCAGTCATGTCTACATAGTTGTCGAACCTGTAGGGTCCGCACGCTTAACGTTCATTGACGAAATAGTGTTATATGAGTTATATGATTTTGTGACTGAATGTTGTACGGAGTCTCGGATGAGATCACAAACATGATGAGGAGTCTCGAAATGGTCGAGAGGTAAAGATTTATACATAGGACGATAGTATTTGGACACTGTAAGTGTTTCTGTGTGCACCGGGTACTCATCGGGTCACCGGAAGGTGTTCCGGGCACCCACCCCCCCCCCCCACCCCGACAAGTGTTTGGGCCTTATGGGCCAAAGGAGGGGACATACCAGCCCATAAGGGGGCTGGTGCGCCCCTTCCCTTGGTTGGCCGACCCTAGGGGAAGGAAAGGAGAAGGGGTGGCCCCTCCTGCCTTTCCCTCCTCAAGAGGGAAAGGAAAGGGGGGGGGGTGTGCCACCTCCTCCTTCCTTCGTCCCGCACTTATACAAGGAAAGGTCGGGCGCCACTTTGGGGAGGACCCCAAGTAGGATTCGGCCTACTTGGGGATGCCTCCTGGCTGCTCCCTCCACCCCCACCTATATATACGTGGGAGGGGGCGCCTAGCACAACAGAACTTTGTCTTAGCCATGTGCGGCGCCCCCCTACACCGTTTGCACCCTGGTAATATTTTCGTAGTGCTTAGGCGAAGCCCTGTGAGATAGCTTCACCATCACAGTCACCACGCCATCGTGTTGTCAGAACTCATCCACTACCTCGCCGTCTTGCTGGATCAAGAAGGCGGATGACGTCACCGAGCTAAATGTGTGTAGACCACGGAGGTGTCGTACGTTCGGTACTTGATCGGTTGGAGCACGAAGAAGTTTGACTACATCAACCGCGTTATCAAACACTTCCGCTTACGGTCTATGAGGGTACGTAGACACACTCTCCCCTCTCGTTGCTCTGCATCTCCATGGATAGACCTTGCATGTGTGTAGAACTTTTTTTTGTTTTCCATGCAAAGTTTCCCAACAGTGGCATCCGAGCTAGGTCAATAGTTCTGCATATCTATGTTGTAGATCAATAGCTCGCATATCATGAACTTAGTCTTATAGTTTTGCATATCTATGTTGTAGATCAATAGCTCGCAATATAGCTCCCCTATATTTTCTTGATATGTTCCTAGAGAAAATTAAGTAGAAAGATGATAGTAGCAATCATGCGGACTAGGTCCGTGATCTGAGGATTCTCCTCATTGTTGCATATAAGAATTATGTCCTTGATGCACCGCTAGGTGACAGACCTGTTGCAGGAGCAGATGTAGACATTATGAACGTTTGGCAAGCTCGATATGATGAGTACTTGATAGTTTAGAGCGCCATGCTTTACGACTTAGAATCGGGGATTCAAAGACATTTTGAACTCCATCGAACATATGAGATGATCCAAGAGCTGAAATTGGCATTTTAGGCTCATGCCCGTGTTGAAAGGTATGAGACCTCTGACAAGTACTTTGCTTGCAAGATGGAGGAGAATAGCTCAGCCAGTCAGCATGTACTCAGAATGTCAGGGTACTACAATCGCTTGAATCAAATGGGAGATAATCTTCCAGATAAGATAGTGATTGACAGAGTTCTAAAGTCACCATCGCCAAGCTACTAGAACTTCGTGATGAACTATAATATGCAAGGGATGATGAAACTGATCACGGGCTCTTCGCGATGCTGAAATCAGTGAAGTTATAAATAAAGAAGGGGCATCAAGTGTTGATGGTTAACAAGACCACTAGTTTCAAGAAAAATGCAAGGGAAAGAAAGGGAACTTCAAGAGGAATGGCAAGCAAGTTTCCACTCCTAGGAACAAGCCCAAAGTTGGACCTGATGGGAATCGTTGCATGGAAATGAAAACAAATCTATGCACACGCAATGATCTATCCATGGAGATGCATAGCAACGAGGGGGAGAGTGTGTCTACGTACCCTCATAGACTGTAAGCGAAAGCGTTTCTCAACGTGGTTGATGTAGTCGAACTTCTTCGTGCTTCAACCGATCAAGTACCGAACGCACGGCACCTCCGTGTTCTGCACACGTTCAGCTCGGTGACGTCCCTCGCCTTCTTGATCCAGCAAGACGTCGAGGTAGTATATGAGTTGCATCAGCACGACGGTGTGGTGACAATGATGGTGAAGTGTTCTCCGCAGGGCTTTGCCTAAGCACTACAAAAATATGACCGAGGGTGTAAACGATGGAAGGGGGCAACACACACGGCTAAACAATTATCTGGGTTGTGCTAGCCCCCCCCCCCCATATATATATATATATATATATATATATATATATATATATATATATATATATATATATATAGGTGGGAGGGGGAGGGGAGAGGCCAGGAGGTGCCCCAAGTAGGACTGAATCCTACAGATAACCCACAAGTGTAGGGGGTCGCAACAGCTTTCGAGGGTAAAGTATTCAACCCAAATTTATTGATTCGACACAAGGGGAGCCAAAGAATATTCTTAAGTATTAGCAGTTGAGTTGTCAACTCAACCACACCTGGATAACTTAGTATCTGCAGCGAAGTATTTAGTAGCAAAGTAGTACAATAGCAATGGTAACAGTGGCAAAAGTAAAGATAGCAGTTTTGTAGTAATTGTAACAGTAGCAACGGAAAAGTAAATAAGCGGTGCACAATATGTGAAAAGCTCGTAGGCATTGGATCAGTGATGGATAATTATGTCGGATGCGATTCCTCATGTAATAGCTATAACATAGGGTGACACAGAACTAGCTCTAGTTCATCAATGTAATGTAGGCATGTATTCCGAATATAGTCATACGTGCTTATGGAAAAGAACTTGCATGACATCTTTTGTCCTACCCTCAAGTGGCAGCGGGGTCCTAGTGGAAACTAAGGGATATTCAGGCCTCCTTTTAATAGAGAACCGGAGCAAAGCATTAGCACATAGTGAATACATGAACTCCTCAAACTATGGTCATCACCGAGAAGTATCCCGATTATTGTCACTTCGGGGTTGTCGGATCATAACACATAATAGGTAACTATAGACTTGCAAGATAGGATCAAGAACTCACATATATTCATGAAAACATAATAGGTTTAGAGCTGAAATCATGGCACTCGGGCCCTGGTGACAAGCATTAAGCATAGCAAAGTCATAGCAACATCAATCTCATAACATAGTGGATACTAGGGATCAAACCCTAACAAAACTAACTTGATTACATGGTAAATCTCATCCAACCCATCACTGTCCAGCAAGCCTATGATGGAATTACTCACGCACGGCGGTGAGCATCATGAAATTGGTGATGGAGGATGGTTGATGATGACGACGGCGACGAATCCCCCTCTCCGGAGCCCCGAACGGACTCCAGATCAGCCCTCCCGACAGAGATTAGGGCTTCGCGGCGGCTCCGTATCGTAAAACACGATGAAACTTTATGTCCGATTTATTTCTCCATGAAACGGAATATATAGATTTGGAGTTGAGGTCGGTGGAGCATCCGGGGGGCCACGAGACAGGGGGCGCACCCAGGGGAGGGCACTCCCCCCACCCTCGTGGACAGGGTGTGGGCCCCCTGGCCTTGATTCTTTCGCCAGTATTTTTTATATTTTCCAAAAGTTATCTCTGTGGATTTTCATGTCATTCCGAGAACTTTTGTTTTCTGCACAATAAACAACACCATGGCAGTTCTGCTGAAGACAACATCAGTCGAGGTTAGTTTCATTCAAACCATGCAAGTTAGAGTCCAAAACAAAGGAAAAAGTGTTTGGAAAAGTAGATACGTTGGAGACGTATCAACTCCCCCAAGCTTAAACCTTTGCTTGTCCTCAAGCAATTCAGTTGATAAACTGAAAGTGACAAAGAAAAACTTTTACAAACTCTGTTTGCTATTGTTGTTGTAAATATGTAAAGCCACCATTCAAGTTTTCAGCAAAGATTATGAACTAACCATATTCATAATAACACTTAGGTCTCATGTTTACTCATATCAATGTCATAATCAGCTAGCGAGCAATAATAATAAAACTTGGATGACAACACTTTCTCAAAACAATCATAATATGATATAACAAGATGGTATCTCGCTAGCCCTTTCTGAGACCGCAAAACATAAATGCAGAGCACCTTTAAAGATCAAGGACTGACTAAACATTGTAATTCATGGTAAAAGAGATCCAGTCAAGTCATGCCCAATATAAACTAATAGTAATGAATGCAAATGACAGTGTGCTCTCCAGCGGGTGCTTTTTAATAAGAGGGCTGATGACTCAACATAAAAGTAAATAGATAGGCCCTTCACAGAGGGAAGCAGGGATTTGTAGAGGTGCCAGAGCTCGATTTCAAAATAGAGATGAATAACATTTTGAGCGGCATACTTTCACTGTCAACGCAACAACTATGAAATGGCGATATCTTCCATACTACATACATTATAGGTGGTTCCCAAACGGAATGGTAAAAGTTTATACTCCCTCACCACCAACAAGCATCAATCCATCGCTTGCTCGAAACAACGAGTGCCTCCAACTAACAACAGCCCTAGAGGAGTTTTGTTTAATTATATTGATTTGTTTTGATCTTTTTGGTCATGGGACTGGGCATCCCGGTTACCGGCCATTTTCTTGTGAATGAGGAGCGGAATCCACTCCTCTTGAGAATAACCCACCTAGCATGGAAGATACTGACAACCCTAGTTGAAACATGAGCTGCTCGAGCATACAAAACATAATTTCATTTGAAGGTTTGGAGTTTGGCACATACAAATTTACTTGGAACGGTAGGTACATACCGCATATAGGAAGGTATAGTGGACTCATATGGAACAACTTTGCACTACTAGGGAAAAGCCTAGCAGCAGCGCGGTTTTGGGCCTATTAGTAGCGCGGGGGCCGGCGCTACTAATAAGGCGCTACACCTAACGTATAGCAGTAGCGTGGGTGCCACCCGCGCTGCTACTAAACCCGCGCTATTACTACCAGCGCGGGTTTTTTTTGAATTTTTTCGAAAAAATATTTCGATTTTTCCCTAATTTTCAAATTTCTGAATTATTTTAACCTCAAATCTCTAATCACCCATCATCGCTGCTCAATTTAATCACTAATCACCCCTCATCATTCCATATCATCTAACTTCCCGGACGGTCACCCATCCTCTCACTAGTCCAGCCTGAGCACGCTTAACTTCCGGGTTCTATTCTCCCTCGTTTCCAAGTCTGCACTTGTTGTTTTCCTGACAATAGTAAGAGATCAATCCTATTAACCTCAGGAATTTAGCTTGAGCATGAAGTCACACATTTCACTATTTGAGTTTGAAACTATTGTTCTAAAAAATTAGTAACACTAATATTTCTTGAATAATTAGTTTGACCACAGTTTGACCACAATTTGACCACAGTTTGGCCATAGTTTGACCAGATTTGACCAAAAATTCAAAAAAACTAAAATAATTATTTAGTATCACTAATATTCTAGAATAGTTAGTTTGACTATTGTTTGACCATAGTTTGACCACACAGGTTGAAATTTTTTCGATTTTTTTCACTCTAGATCTTAAAAGCCCCGTAACTTTTTTTCTGTTTGGTTTTTGAGGATTTTGAAAATGTTTAACGGGGTTCCCCCGGTTAAATTTGGATCTAACTTTTCGAGTAGATGATTTTTCATATAAAAAACTTTTTCATCCGAGTTAGTATGCAAAAGTTATGCCCATTTTTACAAATTCTCGAGTGATTTTGCAAATAATGTCGAAATTCATGTTTGCAAATTTTCCCAACAACTAGACCACATATCACATGGGAAACTTATTTTCTTTTATTTTTTTGACATTTCATCATTTTCTTTTATTTTTTTTAAACTGAAAAGGCGATCCACAAGGGGGGGGGGGTAGAGTTTGAAAATGGGACCTTTAGTAGTAGCGCGGTTTTTTACCCCCTCGCTACTACTATGGCACCACTTAGTAGTAGCGAGGGCTAAAAACCAACGCTACTGCTATCAAACTTAGTAGTAGCGAGGTTTTAAAAACCCGCACTACTACTATGGCATGTCCCCGGGGGCACGGTAGAGACTGCTTAGTAGTAGCGAGGGTTAAAAAACCGCGCTGCTGCTATCAACTTAGTAGTAGCGAGGTTTAAAAACCTGCGCTACTGGTAAGTAGCAGTAGCGAGGGTTTTTAACCCTCGCTACTAGTAACTTTCTGCGTATAGGCTTTTCCCTAGTAGTGTTGGGGTTTATGGAGTTTGAATGCACAAGCAGTATTCTCACTAAGTATAGGTGAAGGCTAGCAAAAGACTGGGAAGCGACCAATTGAGAGAGCGAAAACAGTCATGAACATGCATTAAAATTAATTTACACCAAGTACAAGCATGAGTAGGATATAATCTACCATGAACATAAATATCATGAAGGCTATGTTGATTTGTTTCAACTACATGCGTGAACATGTGCCAAGTCGAGTCACTCAATTCATTCAAAGGATGATACCATCCCATCATACCACATCATAATCATTTTAATAGCATGTTGGCACGCAAGGTAAACCATTATAACTCATAGCTAATTAAGCATGGAACAAGCAACTATAATCTCTAAATGTCATTGCAAATATGTTTACTTCATAATAAGATGAATCAAGAACGATGAACTCATCATATTTACAAAAACAAAAGAGGTCGAGTTCATACCAGCTCTTCTCATCTCAATCAGTCCATCTTATATCGTCATTATTGCCTTTCACTTGCACGACCGAACAATGTGTATAATAATAATAGTGCACGTGCATTGGACTAAGTTGGAATCTGCAAGCATTCAACTCAAGAGAGTAGACAAGTAATATGGGCTCTAAGTTAAATTAACAATCATGCATATGAGAGCCACTAAACATTTTCAATATGGTCTTCTACTCTTGACCCCCAAAGGAAAGAAAAGAAATAAAACTATTTACACGGGAAAGCTCCCAACAAGTAAAAGAAGAATGAGAAATCTTTCTGGGTTTTCATTTTAATTACTACTACAGGCATGGAAATTAAACTAACTAATTTTTTTTGTTTTTCTTAAGGTTTATCAAACACACAAGAAGAAAGCTAGAAAAATAAATTAAACTAGCATGGATAATACAATGAAAGAGTATGAGCACCGACAACTAGAATAGTCTGTGAACATGAATGTAAAGTCGGTGAGAAATACGTACTCCCCCAAGCTTAGGCTTTTGGCCTAAGTTGGTTTAATGCTAAGGATAGCCTGGCTGATATCCGTAGTTATAATTGGGGTTGTACTGAGATGCAGCAGCAAATGCATCCTGAGCTGCGGCATGTTGGCGAGCCGCCTCCGCTCTCCCCTCGTGTTCAGCTGCCTCCTCCCTGGTAACAACATATCTTAGTTTTGCCTGGTAATCAAAAAGGGAAGGATCAGGGAGAGTAACATGGACAGAGATACGTCTGTCAAAGATTAGTCGATACTGAAGGAATTGTTCATTCCTCAAAAGAAAATGATGTTTGACCATCGCGTCATAATCTAAATAAGCAGGAAGCAACTCCATATCCCCCTCTCGTGGGGCTATATCAAGATAATTAGCAACACGGGTCGCATAAACCCTCCAAATAAGTCTCCAGACATACCATTATTATGCAACCTACGTGCAATTATTGCCCCCAAGTTGTAATCTTTATTACCTAACACAGCACTCTTGAGGACAAAAGGATCTGAGAATCACATGTGACATGCTTCATCTTTACCGTTAATGCATCTACTAATGCAGAGAGAAAATAGTGTATAGCGCGAAAATGAATGCTCCCTACGGTAGCTTATGCTATATCCCTAGATTCTCCCACAGTAATACTAGGAAGAAAGTCTTTATATTCAGATCTGTGGGGGTCAATAACATTGCCCCACTGCGGGGAGTTTGCAAGCAGTTGTAAAATCTTCTAAGTCCATGGTGTAAGATTTATCATAAATATCAAACATGACACTCTGAGAATTACGGGAAGATTTATATTTAAACCTTCTTACGAATGAATCAGTCAATTGATAGTACTAAGGACACTTATCTTGTAAGAAGTCCTCAAGGTCGGCATTACGCACATATGCGTCAAATTCATCCTTAATGTCTGCTTTGACCATAAACTTGTCTGATGGCCACTCGCAAGCTCGCACTTTAGCATCCCTTGGTGGTTCCTCATCTTGCTCACGCATAGCATGTATGGGTCCTTTCTTTGTTGAGGAACCACCTTGATACATTCTCCTAGACATATTTATTTTTCTGAAAAATTTCTGAATTTTTTAGTAACTTCAAAATAAAAGTGAATAGAACTAAACAAGATTGGTAGCAACTACTCCTACAAGTGCCTAGAGCCTATATCATGCATTGGAATTACTTGGGACCTCATAAATTTAACATGCAAGCTCAAGAACAGGGTCACCTATGCAGCAAAAATTTGCAATGCATAAAGCACTAGAAAAAAAACTAATTGGATCGAAGGAGGATTCACATACCAAGCAACAATCTCCCAAAGCAGTTTTTTGAATGGAGCTTTGAGCAAGGAGATCGAAAATCGCAGCAAAATGAGCTAGAACTCGTGCTTGAGCTGGATGGGATTTTTTGGGAAGAAGATGGAGTGTGTGGGCGCAGGAATAAGTGGAGGTGGGCTACCGTGGGCCCAAGAGACAGGGGGCGCGCCCAGGGGGTGTGGGCGCGCCCTCCACCCTCGTGGCCAGGTGATTGCCCCCCTGCAGTGTTTTCAGTGCCTAAAATCCTCAAATATTCCATAAAAAATCATATTGCAGGGCATTCGGAGCACTTTTATTTTCGGGATATTTTTTATTGCACGGATAATTCAGAAAACAGACAGATAATACTATTTTTTTCTTTATTTATTCTAAATGACAGAAAGTAAAAAGAGGGTACAGAAGGTTGTGCCTTCTAGTTTCATCCATATCATGATCATCAAAATGAATCCACTAACAAGGTTGATCAAGTCTTGTTAACAAACTCATTCCGAATAACACGGAACCGGAGAAATTTCGAATAACACTAGGTTACCTCAACGGGGATATGAACATACCCAACAATACGAATATCATATTTTTTTTTTGACAGTAGGAAGAGGAAATTCAAAACCTCCAATAATGATAGTTGGAACTTTTCCAATAGAATTGATGCTATGAACTTCAGATTGTTTCCTCGGAAAGTGTACCCTATGCTCATTACCATTAACATGAAAAGTGACCTTGCCTTTGTTGCAATCAATAACAGCCCCTGCAATATTCAAAAACGGTCTACCAAGGATAATCGACATACTATCGTCCTCGGGAATATCAAGAATAAAAAAGTCCGTTAAGATAGTGACGTTTGCAACTACAACAGGCACATCCTCATAGATACCGATAGGTATGGCAGTTGATTTATCAGCCATTTGCAAAGATATTTCAGTAGGTGTCAACTTATTCAATTCAAGTCTACGATATACAGAGAGAGGCATAACACTAACACTGGCTCCAAGATCACATAAAGCAGTTCTAACATAATTTCTTTTAATGGAGCATGATATAGTTAGTACCCCTGGGTCTCCATGTTTCTTTGGTATTCCACCTTTAAAAGTGTAATTAGCAAGCATGGTGGAAATTTCAGCTTCCGGTATCTTTCTTTTATTTGTAATGATATCCTTCATATATTTAGCATAAGGATTTACTTTAGGCATATCAGTCAAGCGCATACATAAGAAGATAGGTCTAATCATTTCAGCAAAGCGCTCAAAATCCTCATCATCCTTTGTCTTGGATGGTTTCGGAGGAAAAGGCATGGGTTTCTGAACCCATGGTTTCCTTTCTTTACCGTGCTTCCTAGAAACAAAATCTCTCTTATCATAACGTTGATTCTTTGATTGTGGGTTATCAAGATCAACAGTAGGTTCAATCTGTGCATCATTATTTTTGATAGGTTGAGCATCAACATGAACAATATTATTAACATTATCACTAGGTTCATGTTCATCACCTGATTGTGTTTCAGCATCAGAAATAGAAATATCATTGGGATTCTCAGGTGTGTCTACAACCGGCTCACTAGAAGCATGCAAAGTCCTATCGTTTTTCTTTTTCTTCTTTTTGGAAGAACTAGGTGCCTCTAAGTTATTTCTCTAAGAATCTTGGTCGATTCTCTTAGGGTGGCCTTCAGATACAAAGGTTCCTGAGTCATTCTACCAGTTCTAGTAGCCACTCTAACAGCAAAGTCATGTTTATTATTTAATTCATCGAGCAAATCACTTTGAGCTTTAACTACTTGTTCAACTTGAGTGGTAACCATAGAAGCGTATTTGCTAATGATTTTAAGTTAACCTTTAACTCTAGCCATATAATCACTCAAGCGTCCTATCTCGAAAGCATTATTCTTTAATTCTCTACCAACGTAGGCATTAAAACTTTCTTGTCTAGACATAAAGTCATCGAATTCATCTAACCATGGGCTATGAAGTTTAGTTGACGGGATTTCAACTTTATCATATCTATAGAGAGAATTTACCTTTACTACCTGTGTCAGGTTATCAAGACAATGTGTTTCTTAAACAAGCGGTATATTAAGACCATGTATTTCTTCAATAGGTGGTAAATTTTGAACATCTTCAGCTTTAATACCTTTTTCTTCCATCGATTTCTTTGCCTCTTGCATATCTTTAGGACTGAGAAATAGAACACCCATCTTCTTTGGTGTTGGTTTAGGAATAGGCTCCGGAGTTGGCTCAATTGGCTCAGGAATTGCCTCAGGAATTGGCCCAGGTAGAGTCCAATTATTTTCATTAGTCAACCTATTATTCAATAACAACTCAGCTTGGTTGGTTGTTCTTTCCCTGAAAACACAACTAGCACAACTATCCAAGTAGTCCTTGGAAGCATCGATTACTCCATTATAAAAGATATCAAGTATTTCATTTTTCTTAAGAGGATGATCAGGCAAAGCATTAAGTAATTGGAGAAGCCTCCCCCAAGCTTGTGGGAGACTCTCTTATTTGATTTGCACAAAATTATATATTTCCCGCAAGGCAGCTTGTTTCTTATGAGCATGGAAATATTTAGCAAAGAAGTAATAAATCATATCCTGGGGACTATGCACACAACGAGGATCAAGAGAATTAAACCAAGTCTTAGCATCACCCTTTAATAAGAACGAGAATATCTTAAGGATATAATAATAGCGAGACTTCTCATCATTAGTAAATAGGGTGGCTATATCATTCAACTTGGTAAGATGTGCCACAACAGTTTCAGATTCATAGCCATAAAAAGGATCAGATTCAACCAAAGTAATTATTTCAGGATCAACAGAGAATTCATAATCCTTATTAGTAACACAGATAGGTGAAGTAGCAAAAGCGGGGTCAGGTTTCATTCTAGCATTAAGAGATTTCTGCTTCCATTTAGCTAATAACTTCTTAAGATCATATCTATCTTTACAAGCAAAAATAGCTCTAGCAGCTTCCTCACTAAAACATAACCCTCAGGAACAACAGGTAATTCATAATCAGGGGGAGAACTTTCATCATCACTATCATCAATAATAGCATCTTCAATAATTTCATTCTCTCTAACCCTAGCAAGTTGTTCATCAAGAAATTCACCTAACGGCAAAGTAGTATCACGCACAAAAGTAGTTTCATCATAAGTATCATGCATAGCAGAAGTGGCATCATCAATAACATGCAACATATCAGAATTCAAAGCAGTACCAGGTTTAGGTGTCGCAAGCTTACTCAAAACAGAAGGAGAATCTACTGCAGAGCTAGATGGCAGTTCCTTACCTCCCCTCGTAGTTGAGGGAAAAATCTTGGTTCTTTCGTCTTTCAAGTTCCTCATAGTGACCAACAGATATAAATCCCAAGCGACTCGAAGAATAGAGCTAAGCTCCCCGGCAACGGCACCAGAAATTAGTCTTGATAACCCACAAGTGTAGGGGATCGCAATAGCTTTCGAGGGTAAAGTATTCAACCCAAATTTATTGATTCGTCACAAGGGGAGCCGAGAATATTCTTAAGTATTAGCAGTTGAGTTGTCAATTCAACCACACCTGGATAACTTAGTATCTGCAGCAAAGTATTTAGTAGCAAAGTAGTATGATAGTAATGGTAACAGTGGCAAAAGTATAGATAGGAGTTTTGTAGTAATTGTAACAATAGCAACGGAAAAGTAAATAAGCAGAGCACAATATGTGAAAAGCTCGTAGGCATTGGATCAGTGATGGATAATTATGTCAGTTGCAATTCCTCATGTAATAGCTATAACATGGGGTGACACAGAACTAGCTCCAGTTCATCAATGTAATGTAGGCATGTATTCTGAATTTAGTCATACGTGCTTATGGAAAAGAACTTGCATGGCATCTTTTGTCCTACCCTCCCGTGGAAGCGGGGTCCTAGTGGAAACTAAGGGATATTGAGGCCTTCTTTTAATAGAGAACCGGAACAAAGCATTAGCACATAGTGAATACATGAACTCCTCAAACTATGGTCATCACCGAGAAGTATCACGATTATTGTCACTTCGGGGTTGTCGGATCATAACACATAATAGGTGACTATAAACTTGCAAGATAGGATCAAGAACTCACATATATTCATGAAAACATAATAGGTTCAGATCTGAAATCATGGCACTCGGGCCCTAGTGACAAGCATTAAGCATATCAAAGTTATAGCAACATCAATCTCAGAAAATAGTGGATACTAGGGATCAAACCGTAACAAAGGTAACTTGATTACATGGTAAATCTCATCCAACCCATCACCGTCTAGCAAGCCTACGATGGAATTACTCACGCACGACGGTGAGCATCATGATATTGGTGATGGAGGATGGTTGATGATGACGACAGCGACAAATCCCCCTCTCCGGAGCCCCGAACGGACTCCAGATCAGCCCTCCCGAGAGAGAGTAGGGCTTGGTGGCGGCTCTGTCTCGTAAAACGCGATGAAACTTTCTCTCTGATTTTTTTCTCCGTGAAACGGAATATATAGAGTTGGCATTAAGGTCGGTGGAGCATCCGGGGGCCCACGAGACAGGGGGGCGCGCCCAGGGGGGAGGGCACGCCCCCCCCCCCACCCTCGTGGACAGGGTGTGGGGCCCCTGGCCTTGATTCTTTTGCAAGTATTTTTTATATTTTCCAAAAGTTATCTCCGTGGATTCTCAGGTCATTCCGAGAACTTTTGTTTTCTGCACAATAAACAATACCATGGCAGTTCTGCTAAAACAAAGTCAGTCCGGGTTAGTTTCATTCAAATCATGCAAGTTAGAGTCCAAAACAAGGGCAAAAGTGTTTGGAAAAGTAGATACGTTGGAGACGTATCACCTACTTGGACTCCTCCCTAGCCGCGCGCCCCCTGCCATATCTATCGGAGGGGGAAGAAAAGAGGGGGAAGGGGGAAGGAAGCGGGAATCCTATTCCCTTTCTTTCCATTACTCCTTCCCCTTTTCTTCTCCACCTTGGCAGGCCCATATGGGTGGCGCACCAGCCCCTTGTGGCTGGTGCATTTCCCCTCTTGGCCCATAAGGCCCATATCTTTTGCCGTGGGTGCTCGGAACCCGTTCCGGTGATCCGATATGTACCGGGTACCCTCCGGAACACTTCCAGTGTACGAATACCATCGTCCTATATATCAATCTTTAACTCTCGATCATTTTGAGACTCCTCGTCATGTCCATGATCTCATCCGGGACTCCGAACAACATTCGCTCACCAAATCATATAACTCATATAATACTATATCGTCAACGAATGTTAATCGTGCGGACTCTACAGGTTCGAGAACTATGTAGACATGACCGAGACACCTCTCTGGTCAATAACCAATAGAGGAACTTGGATGCTACCTGGATGCCCATATAGCCTCCTACATATTCTACAAAGATCTTTATCGGTCGAACCGTTATGACAACATATGTAATTCCCTTTGTCTATCGATATGTTACTTGCCCGAGATTCGATTGTCGGTATCTTCATACCTAGTTCAATATCATTACCGGCAAGTCTCTTTACTCGTTCCTAATACATCATATCGTGACCAACTCCTTAGTCGTTTTCTTGCAAGCTTATGATCTGCATTACCGAGAGGTCCCTGAGATACCTCTCCGATACTCAGAGTGACAAATTCTAATCTCGATCTATCCGACTCAACGAACACCTTCACAGATACCTGTAAAGCATCCTTATAATCACCCAGTTATGTTGTGACGTTTGATAGCACACAAGGCATTCCTCTGGTATCCGGGAGTTGCATAATCTCATAGTGGAAGGAATATGTATTTGACATGAAGAAAGCAGTAGCAATAAAACTAAACGATCATTATGCTAAGCTAATGGATGGGTCTTGTCCATCACATCTTTTTACTAATGATGTGATCCCATTATCAAATGACAACTCATGTCAATGGTTAGCAAACCTTAACCATCTTTGATCAATGAGCTAGTCTATTAGAGGCTCTCTAGGGACACGGTGTTTGTTTATGTATTCACACATGTATCAATGTTTCCTGTTAATAGAATTCTAGCATGAATAATAAAACTTTATCATGAATAAGGAAATGTAAAATAACAACTTTATCATTGCCTCTAGGGCATATTTCCTTCAGTCTCCCACTTGCACCAGAGTGAATAATCTAGATTGCATTGTAATGATTCTTGCACTCATGGAGTCTTGGTGCTGATCATGTTTTTCTCGCGGAAGAGGCTTAGTCAACAGTTCTGCCACATTCAGATCTGTATGTATCTTGCAAATCTCTATGTCTCCATCCTTGACTTTTTCACGAATGGAGTTGAAGCGTCTCTTGATGTGTTTGGTTCTCTTGTGAAACCTGGATTCCTTTGCCAAGGCAATTGCTCCAGTGTTGTCACAAAACATTTTAATTGCATCCAATGCACTAGGTATTACTGAAGGAAATATGTCCTAGAGGCAATAATAAAGTTATTATTTATTTCCATATTTCATGATAAATGTTTATTATTCATGCTAGAATTGTATTAACCGGAAACATAATACATGTCTGAATACATAGACAAACATAGAATCACTAGTATGCCTCTACTTGACTAGCTTGTTAATCAAAGATGGTTAAGTTTCCTAACGATGGACATGAGTTGTCATTTGATTAACGGGATCACGTCATTAGGAGAATGATGTGATTGACTTGACCCATTCCGTTAGCTTAGCACTTGATCGTTAAGTATGTAGCTATTGCTTTCTTCATGACTTATACATGTTCCTATAACTATGAGATTATGCAACTCTCGTTTACCGGAGGAACACTTTGTGTGCTACCAAACGTCACAACATAACTGGATGATTATAAAGGTGCTCTACAGGTGTCTCCGAAGGTATTTGTTGGTTTGGCGTATTTCGAGATTAGGATTTTTCACTCCGATTGTCGGAGAGGTATCTCTGGGCCCACTCGGTAATGCACATCACTATAAGCCTTGCAAGCATTGTAACTAATGAGTTAGTTACAGGATGATGCATTACGGAACGACTAAAGAGACTTTCCGGTAACGAGATTGAACTAGGTATTGAGATACCGACGATCGAATGTCGGGCAAGTAACATACCGATGACAAAGGGAACAACATATGTTGTTATGCGGTTTGATCGATAAAGATCTTCGTAGAATATGTGGGAGCCAATATGAGCATCTAGGTTCCGCTATTGGTTATTGACCGGAGACGTGTCTCGGTCATGTCTACATAGTTCCCGAACCCGTAGGGTCCGCACGCTTAAAGTTAGATGACGGTTATATTATGAGTTTATGTGTTTTGATGTACCGAAGGTAGTTCGGAGTCCCGGATGTGATCATGAACATGACGAGGAGTCTCGAAATGGTCGAGACAAAGATTGATATATTGGACGACTATATTTGGACACCGAAATAGTTCCGGGTAAGACTGGGACAATAACGGAGCTCCCGGAGGTTATCGGAACCCCCCGGGAGGTATATGGGCCTTAATGGGATTTAGTGGAAAGGAGGGGAAAGGAGCAAGGGAGGGGGCGCCCCCCCCCAAGCCCAATCCGAATTGGGAAGGGGGACGGCCCCCCCTTTCCTTCATCCCTCCTTCCTCTTCCTTCCCTGTCCTTCTCCAAATAGGAAAGGGAGGAGTCCTACTCCCGGTGGGAGTAAGACTCCCCCCCTTGGGCGCGCCTCCTCCTCTTGGCCGATCCCCTCCTCCACTCCTTTATATACGGGGGAGGGGGCACCCCATAGACACAACAATTGATCATTGATCTCTTAACCGTGTGCGGTGCCCCCCTCCACCATAGTCCACCTCGATAATATTGTAGCGGTGCTTAGGCGATGCCCTGCGTTGGTAGAACATCATCATCGTCACCACACCGTCGTGCTGACGGAACTCTCCCTCAAAGCTCGGCTGGATCTGAGTTCGAGGGACGTCATCGAGCTGAACGTGTGCTGAACTCGGAGGTGCCGTGCGTTCGGTACTTGATCGTTCAGATCGTGAAGACGTGCGACTACATCAACCACGTTGTGCTAACGCTTCCGCTTTCGGTCTACAAGGGTACGTGGACACGCTCTCCCCTCTCGTTGCTATGCATCACCATGATCTTGCGTGTGCGTAGGAATTTTTTTGAAATTACTATGTTCCCCAACAGTGGCATCCGAGCCTGGTTTTATGCGTTGATGTTATATGCACGAGTACAACACAAGTGAGTTGTGGGCGATACAAGCCATGCATACTGCTGACCAGCATGTCATACTTTGGTTCGGCAGTATTATTGGATGAAGCGGCCCGGACCGACATTACGCGTACGCTTACGCGATACTGGTTCTACCGACGTGCTTTGCACACAGGTGGCTAGCGGGTGTCAGTTTCTCCAACTTTAGTTGAACCGAGTGTGGCTACGCCCGGTCCTTGAGAAGGTTAAAACAACACTAACTTGACGAACTATCGTTGTGGTTTTGATGCATAGGTAAGAACGGTTCTTGCTCAGCCCGTAGCAGCCACGTAAAACTTGCAACAACAAAGTAGAGGACGTCTAACTTGTTTTTGCAGGGCATGTTGTGATGTGATATGTTCAAGGCATGATGCTATATTTTATTGTATGAGATGATCATGTTTTGTAACCGAGTTATCGGCAACTGGAAGGAGCCATATGGTTGTCGCTTTATTGTATGCAATGCAGTGGCCCTGTAATTGCTTTACTTTATCACTAATTGGTAGTGATAGTCGTAGAAGCAATAGTTGGCGAGATAACAACAATGCTACGATGGAGATCAAGGTGTCACGCCGGTGACGACGGTCATCATGACGGTGCCTCAGAGATGGAGATCACAAGCACAAGATGATGATGGCCATATCATATCACTTATATTGATTGCATGTGATGTTTATCTTTTATGCATCTTAGCTTGCTTTGATTAACGGTAGCATTATAAGATGATCTCTCACTAAATTTCAGGATAAAAGTGTTCTCCCTGAGTATGCACCATTGCCAAAGTTCATCGTGCCCAGACACCACGTGATGATCGGGTGTGATAAGCTCTACATCCATCTACAACGGGTGCAAGACAGTTTTGCACACGCAGAATACTCAGGTTAAACTTGACGAGCCTACCATATGCAGATATGGCCTCAGAACACTAATACCGAAAGGTCGAGAGTGAATCATATAGTGATCAACATAGTGATGTCTACCATATGATCAACATAGTGATGTCTACCCCATTTCATGTGATGATCGGTTATGGTTTAGTTGATTGATCACGTGATCACTTAGATGATCAGAGAGATGTCTATCTAAGTGGGAGTTCTTAAGTAATATGATTAATTGAACTTAAATTTATCATGAACTTAGTCCTCGTAGTATTTTGCAAATTATGTTGTAGATCAATAGCTCGCGTTGTTGCTTTCATATGTTTATTTTGATATGTTCCTAGAGAAAACTGTGTAGAAAGATGTTAAGTAGTAATGATGCATATTGGATCCATGATCTGAGGATTGTCCTCATTACTGCACAAAAGAATTATGTCCTTGATGCACCGCTAGGTGACGGACCTATTGCAGGAGCAGATGTAGACGTTATGAACGTTTGGCTAGCTCAATATGATGACTACTTGATAGTTTAGTGCACCTTGCTTAAACGGGGGACTTCAAAGATGCCTTGAACGTCATGGGCCATATGAGATGTTCCAGGAGTTGAAGTTAATATTTCAAGAAAATACCTGAGTTAAGAGATATGAAGTCTCCAACAAGTTCTATAGCTAAAAGATGGAGGAGAATTGCTCAACTGGTGAGCATGTGCTCAGATTGTCTGGGTACTACAATCGCTTGAATCAAGTGGGAGTTAATCTTCCAGATAAGATAGTGATTGACAGAGTTCTCTAGTCACCATCACCAAGTTAGTAGAACTTCGTGATGAACTATAGTATGCAAGGGATGACAAAAACGATTCCCGAGCTCTTGGTGATGTTGAAATGGACGAAGGTAGAAATCAAGAAAGAGCATCAAGTGTTGATGATTGACAAGACCACGAGTTTCAAGAAAAGGGAAAAGGGAAAGAAAGGGAACTTCAAGTAGAATGACAAGCAAGTTGTCACTCCCGCGCATAAGCCCAAAGCTGGACCAAATCCTGAAACTGAGTGCTTACACTGCAAAGGAAATGGTCACTGGAAGCGTAAATGCCCCGAATATTGGTGGATAAGAAGGATGGCAAAGTGAACAAGGGTAGATATATTTGATATAAAGGTAATTGATGTGTACCTTACTAGTGTTTATTGTAGCCCCTGAGTATTTGATACTTGTTTGGTTGCTAAAAATTAGTAACTTGAAACAGGAGTTACAGAATAAACAGAGACTAGTTGAGGGTGAAGTGACGAAATGTGTTGGAAATGGTTCCAAGATTGATATGATCATCATTGCACACTCCCTATACTTTCGGGATTAGTGTTAAACCTAAAAAAATGTTATTTGGTGTTTGCGTTGAGCATGAACACGATTTGATCATGTTTATTGCAATACGGTTATTCATTTAAAGTCAGAGAATAATTGTTGTTCTGTTTACATGAATAAAACCTTCAATGTTCATACACCCAATGAAAATAGTTGGTTGGATCTCGATCGTAGTGATACACATATTCATAATATTGATGCCAAAAGATGCAAAGTTGATAATGATAGTGCGACATATTTGTGACACTGCCGTTTGGGTCATATCGGTGTAAAGCGCATGAAGAAACTCCATAAAAATGGACTTTTGGAATCACTTGGTTATGAATCATTTGATGCTTGTGAACCGTGCCTTATGGGCAAGATGACTAAAACTCCGTTCTCTGGAATAATGAAACGAGCTCCTAACTTATTGGAAATAATACGTACCGATGTATGCTATCCAATGAGTGTTGATGCTCGTGGCAAGTATCGTTATTTTATGACCTTCACAGATGATTTGAGCAGATATGGGTATATCTACTTAATGAAACACAAATCTGAAACATTTGAAAAGTTCATAGAATTTTAGAGTAAAGTGGAGAATCCTCGTAACAAGAAAATAAAGTTTCTACGATCTGATCGTGGAGGAGAATATTTGAGTTACGAGTTTGGCATTCATATAAAACAATATGGAATAGTTTCACAGCTCACGCCACATGGGACACCACAACGTAATGGTGTGTCCAAACGCCGTAACCGCACTTTATTGGATATGGTGTGATCTTTGATGTATATTAATGATTTACCACTATCGTGTTGGGATTATGCATTAGAGACAGCCGAATTCACTTTAAATAAGGCACCATCAAAATCCGTTGAGACGACGCCTTATGAGTTGTGGTTTGGCAAGAAACCAAAGTTGTCATTTCTTAAAGTTTGGGGCTGCGATGCTTATGTGAAAAAGTTTCAACCTGATAAGCTCGAACCCAAATCGGAGAAGTGTGTCTTCATAGAATACCCAAAGGAAAAATGTTGGGTACACCTTCTATCACAGATCCGAAGGCAAAACATTCGTTGCTAAGAATGGATCTTTTCTAGAGAAAGAGCTTCTCTCGAAAGAAGTGAGTGGGAGGAAAGTAGAGCTTGATAAGGTAATTGTACCATCTCCCGAATTGGAAAGTAGTTCATCACAGAAATTAGTTCCAGTGATTCCTACACCAATTAGTGAGGAGGCTAATGATGATGAACATGAAACTTCAGATCAAGTTACTACAGAACCTCGTAGGTCTTCCAGAGTACGGTCCGCACCAGAGTGGTACAGTACTCCTGTTCTGGAAGTCATGTTACTAGACCATGATAAACCTACGAACTATGAGGAAGCAGTGATGAGCCTAGATTCCGCGAAATGGCTGGAGGCCATGAAATCTGAGATAGGATCCATGTATGAGAACAAAGTGTGGACTTTGGTGGACTTGCCCGATGATCGGCAAGCCACAGAAAATAAATGGATCTTCAAGAGGAAGACGGACGTTGATAGTAGTGTTACTATCTAGAAAGCTCGACTTGTCGCAAAAAGGTTTTCGACAAGTTCAAGGTGTTGACTACAATGAGATTTTCTCAGCTGTAGCGATGCTTAAGTCTGTCTGAATCATGTTAGCAATTGTCACATTTTATGAAATCTGGCAAATGGATGTCAAAACTGCATTCCTTAATGGTTTTCTTAAAGAAGAGTTGTATATGATGCAACTAGAAGGTTTTGTCAATCCTGAAGGTGCTAACAAAATGTGCATGCTCCAGCGATCCATCTATGGACTGGTGCAAGCATCTCGGAGTTGGAATATTTGCTTTGATAAGTTGATCAAAGCATATAGTTTTATACGGACTTGCAGTGAAGTGTCTATTTACAATAAAGTGAGTGGGAGCACTACGGCCTTTCTGATAAGTATATGTGAGTGACATATTGTTGATCAGAAATGATGCAGAATTTTTCTTGAAAGCATAAAGAAGTGTTTGAAAGGAGTTCTTTAAAAGAAAGACCTCAGTAAAGCTACTTACATATTGAGCATCAAGATCTATTGAGATAGATCAAGACGCTTGATAAGATTTTCAATGAGTACATACCTTGACAAGATTTTGAAGTAGTTCAAAATGGGACAGTCAAAGAAGGAGTTCTTGCATGTGTTGAAAAGGTATGAAATTGAGTAAGACTCAAATCCTGACCACGGCAGAAAATAGAAAGAGAATGAAAGTCATTCCCTATGCCTCAGTCATAGGTTCTATAAAAGTATGCCATGCTATGGACCAGACTTATTGTATACTATGCCCTGGTTTGGCAAGGGGGTACAATGGTGATCTAGGAGTAGATCACTGGACATTGGTCAAAATTATCCTTAGTGGAATAAGGATATGTTTCTCGATTATGGAGGTGACAAGAGGTTCGTCGTAAAGGGTTACGTCGATACAAGATTTAATGCTGATCCATATGACTCTAAGTCTTAGTCTGGATAGATATTGAAAGTGGGAGCAATTAGCTAGAGTAGCTCCGTACAGAGCATTGTAGACATAGAATATCTTTGCAAAATACATACGACTCTGAATGTGACAGACCCGTTGACTAAACTTCTCTCACGAGCAAAACATGATCACACCTTAGTACTCTTTGGGTGTTAATCACATAGAAATGTGAACTAGATTATTGACTCTAGTAAACCCTTTTGGTGTTGGTCACATGACGATGTGAACTATGGGTGTTAATCATATAAAGATATGAATATTGGTGTTAAATCACATGGCGATGTGAACTAGATTATTGACTCTAGTGCAAGTGGGAGATTGAAGGAAATATGCCCGAGAGGCAATAATAAAGTTATTATTTATTTCCTTATTTCATGATAAATGTTTATTATTCATGCTAGAATTTTATTAACTGGAAACATAATACATGTGTGAATACATGGACAAACATAGTGTCACTAGTATGCCTCTACTTGACTAGCGCGTTAATCAAAGATGGTTAAGTTTCCTAACCATAGACATGAATTGTCATTTGATTAACGGGATCACATCATTAGGAGAATGATGTGATTGACTTGACCCATTCTGTTAGCTTAGCACTTGATCGTTTAGTATGTTGCTATTTGCTTTCTTCATGACTTATACATGTTCCTATAACTATGAGATTATGCAACTCCCGTTTACCGGAGGAACACTTTGTGTGCTACCAAACATCACAACGTAACTGGGTGATTATAAAGGTGCTCTATAGGTGTCTCCGAAGGTATTTGTTGGGTTGGCCTATTTCGAGATTAGGATTTGTCACTCCGATTGTCGAAGAGGTATCTTTGGGCCCACTTAGTAATGCACAGCACTATAAGCCTTGCAAGCATTGTAACTAATGAGTTAGTTACAGGATGATGTATTACGGAACGAGTAAAGAGACTTGCCGGTAACGAGATTGAACTAGGTATTGAGATACTGACGATCGAATCTCAGGCAAGTAACATACCGATGACAAAGGGAACTACGTGTGTTGTTATGCGGTTTGACCGATAAAGATCTTCGTAGAATATGTGGGAGCCAATATGAGCATCCAGGTTCCGCTATTGGTTATTGACCAGAGACGTGTCTCGGTCATGTCTACATAGTTCTCGAACCCGTAGGGTCCGCACGCTTAAAGTTACATGACGGTTATATTATGTTCTGGTGGTGCCTACACCAACTAGAGAGGAAGCAGCTGATAATGATCATGAAACTTCAGATCAAGTTGCTTCTGAACTTCATAGGTCCACCAGAGCACGATCCGCACCAGAGTGGTAGGGTAATCCTGTTCTGGAAGTCATGTTATTAGACCAAGGCGAACCTATGAAATTTGGAGAAGCTATGATGAGCCCAAATTCCGAAAGATTGCTTGAGGCCATGAAATCAAAGATAGGATCCATGTATGAGAACAAAGTATGGACTTTGGTAGACTTGCCCGGTGATCGGCAAGCTTATCAGGTTGAAGCCTTTTGTTCTAGTTGGTGTAGGCACCACGGGAACGGATTTCTCTCAACGGATTTAGACGGTGCCCTATTTAACATGAATGCAGTTGTCTCTAATGCATAACCAGAAAACGATAGTGGAAAATCGGTAAGAGACATCATAGATCTCACAATATCTAATAAAGTAGGGTTAGAACGTTCGGACACACCACTACACTATGGTGTTCTAGGTAGCGTGAGTGATAACCCGCAAGTATATGGGATAGTTGTAGCCTCTTTCGATAAGTAAGAGTGTTGAACCCAACGAGTAGCTAAAGGTAGAACAAATACTCTCTCAAGTCCTATCGGCCATTGATACGACTCTACGCACGCTTGACGTTCGCTTACCTAGAACAAGTATGAAACTAGAAGTACTTTGTAGGTGTTGTTGGATAGGGTTCAAGATAATAAAGAGCACATAAATAAAAAGTAGGGGCTATTGAGATAAAGAAGCAATAAAGTAAATATTAGTAGAGAGCTTTTTGTTACGAGAAAGTTATTTGTCCAAGGCAATCGATAACTAGACCGGTAATCACTATTGCAATTCTATTTGAGGGAGAGGCATAAGCTAACATACTTTGTCTTCTTGGATCATATGCACTTATCATTGGAACTCTAGCAAGCATCCACAACTACTAAAGATTCATTAAGGTAAAACCCAACCATAGCATTAAAGTATCAATTCCTCTTTATCCCATACGCAAACAACCTACTTACTCGGGTCTGTGCTTCTGTTCACTCACGCCACCCACCATAAGCAAATCATGAACATATTGCAAACCCTGCAACGGGGATCCCTCACGCTTGCGCGACACGGAGCGCACCATAGGACAGCACCAATAATAAAACATGCAACTCAAACCAATCACGATCAACAATTAACCCATAGGACAAAACGGATCTACTCAAACATTACAGGATAGCCATACATCATTGGGAAATAATATATAGCGTTGAGCACCATGTTTAAGTAGATATTCCAGGGGGTAAGAGAGGTGTTACACCGCTGCATAGAGGGGGGAAGAGTTGGTGATGAAGGCGGTGAAGTTGTTGGTGAAGATCGCGGTGATGATGATGGCCCCCGGTGGCGTTCCGGCGCCACCGGAAGCAAGGGGGAGAAGGCCCCCCTTCTTCTTCTTCTTCCTTGACCTTCTCCCTAGATGGGAGAAGGGTTTCCCCTCTGGTCCTTGGCTCCCATGGCGTGGGAGGGGCGAGAGCCCCTCCGAGATTGGATCTATCTCTCTGTCTCTCTCTGTTTCTGCGTTCTCAGATTCTGCCCCTTCACTGTTTCTTTTATATCCGGAGATCGGTAACTCCGATTGGGGTGAATCTTTCGCCCAGATCTTTCTCATAAAATTAGCTTTCTTGCGGAAAAAGAAGAGTGTCAATTGCCTTGCGGGTGGCCCACTAGAGTGCCAGGCGCGCCCGGGGGGGAGGGTGCGCCCCCCTGTCTCGTGGCCACCTCGGGCACCGTTTCGCGTTGATTCCTCCTCCGGAAAATCCAAAATATTCCAAACTAATTCTCCGTCTGTTTTTATCCCATTTGGATTCCGTTTGATATTGGGTTTCTGCGAAACATAAAACATGCAACAAATAGGAACTGGCACTGGGCACTAGATCAATATGTTAGTCCCAAAAATAGTATAAAAAGTTGCCAAAAGTATATGAAAGTTGAAGAATATTGGCATGGAACAATCAAAAATTATAGATACGACGGAGACGTATCAGCATCCCCAAGCTTAATTCCTGCTCGTCCTCGAGTAGGTAAATGATAAAAAAAATATTTTTTTATGTGGAATGCTACATAGCATAATCTTGATGATATGTCTAATCATGGCATGAATATTAAGACACGAGTGATTCAAAGAAATAGTCTATCATTTGACATAATAACGATAATACTTCAAGTGTACCAATAAAGCAATCATGTATTCTCAAAACAACATGGCCAAAGAAAGTTATCCCTACAAAATCATATAGTCTGGCCGTTGCTCTATCTTCATCACACAAAGTATTTAATCATGCACAACCCCGATGACAAGCCAAGCAATTGTTTCATACTTTAGTAATCTCAAACTTTTTCAACTTTCATGCAATACATGAGCGTGACCCATGGACGACATAGCACTATAGGTGGAATAGAATGGTGGTTGTGGAGAAGACAAAAATGAGAAGATAGTCTCACATCAACTAGGCGTATCAACGGGCTATGTAGATGCCCATCAATAGATATCAATGTGAGTGAGTCGGGATTGCCATGCAACGGATGCACTAAAGCTATAAATATCTGAAAGCTCAACAAAAGAAACTAAGTGGGTGTGCATCCAACTTGCTTGCTCATGAAGACCTAGGGCATTTTGTGGAAGCCCATCATTGGAATGTACAAGCCAAATTCTATAACGAAAAATTCCCACTAGTATATGAAAGTGACAACACAAGAGACTCTCTCTATGAAGAACATGGTGCTACTCTGAAGCACAAGTGTGGTAAAAGGATAGTAACATTGCCCCTTCTCTCTTTATCTCTCTTTTTTTTGTGGGCTTCTTTGGCCTCTTTGTTTTTATTTGGGCTTCTTTGGCCTCTTTTATTTTTTATAAAGTCCAATGTCTCATCCCTACTTGTGGGGGAATCAAAGTCTCCGTCATCCTTTCCTCACTGGGGCAATGCTCTAATAATGATGATCATCACACTTTTATTTACTTACAACTCAATATTACAACTCGATACTAGAACAAAGATATGACTCTATATGAATGCCTCCGGCGGTGTACCGGGATATGCAATGATCTAGCGTAGCAATGACATCAAAAAATGGACAAGCCATGAAAACATCATGCTAGCTACCTTACGATCATGCAAAGCAATATGACAATGAATTCTCAAGTCATGTATATGATGATGATGGAAGTTGCATGGCAATATATCTCGGAATG
The DNA here is from genome assembly GCF_018294505.1 of Triticum aestivum. Taxonomy (NCBI): domain Eukaryota; kingdom Viridiplantae; phylum Streptophyta; class Magnoliopsida; order Poales; family Poaceae; genus Triticum; species Triticum aestivum. The sequence goes on along the minus strand of NC_057798.1, from coordinate 796,455,875 downwards.
GCTATGAAAATGCCATAATAGGTATGTATGGTGGCTGTTTTGAGGAAGGTATATGGTGGGTGTATGGTACCGGCGAAAGTTGCGCGGCACGAGAGAGGCTAGCAATGGTGGAAGGGTGAGAATGCGTATAATCCATGGACTCAACATTAGTCATAAATAACTCACATACTTATTGCAAAAATCTACAAGCCATTGAAAACAAAGTACTACGCGCATGCCCCAAGGGGGATAGATTGGTAGGAAAAGACCATCGCTCGTCCCCAACCGCCACTCATAAGAAAGACAATCAATAAATAAAATTGTGCTCCAACTTCATCACAAAGCGGTTCACCATACGTGCATGCTTCGGGAATCACAAACCTCAACACAAGTGTTTCTACTAATACATAGTCACCCACTAGCATAACTCTAATATCACCATCTTTATATCGCAAAACTATTGCAAGGAATCAAACATATCATATTCAGCGATCTACAAGTTTATGTAGGATTTTATGACTAACCATGTGAATAACCAATTCCTGTCATCTCTATAAATTGATATAAGTGAAGCAAGAGAGTTTAATTCTTTCTACAAAAGATATGCCCACGCTCTAACAAATATAAGTGAAGCAAAAGAGCATTCTACAAATGTCGGTTTTCTAAGTAAAGAGAAACAGGCAATCCAAACTTCAAATGATATAAGTGAAGCACATGAAGCATTCTATAAAGCCATACTCAAAAGATTTAAGTGAAGTGCAATGAGCATTCTATAAATCAACCAAGGACTATCTCATACCAGCATGGTTCATAAAATAAAAATGAAAACTAAATGCAAAAGACGCTCCAAGACTTGCACATATCGCATGAACGAAACGAATACGAAAACATACCGATACTAGTTGAAGAAAGAGGGGATGCCTTCCGGCGCATCCCCAAGCTTAGACGCTTGAGTATCCTTGAATATTTACTTGGGGTGCCTCGGGCATCCCCAAGCTTGAGCTCTTGCCTCTCTTCTTTTTCCTCATATCGAGACATCCTCGATTAGACACTTCATCCACACAAAACTTCAACGGAAAACTCGGTCAGATCCGTTAGTATAATAAAGCAAATCACTAATCTAAGTACTGTTGCAAACCAATTCATATTTTGTTTTTGCATTGTGTCTACTATAATATAACTTTTTCATGGCTTAAATCCACTGATATACATTGATAGATTCATCAAAACAAGCAAACTATGCATCAAAAACAGAATCTGTCAAAAACAGAATAGTCTGTAGAAATCTGAATATTCACCATACTTATGTACCCCAGAAATTCTACCAAAATTAGGAAAGATAAAAAATTTGTACAGAAATACAATGCAAAAGGAATCAGAACCATTTGAGGTTCCAGTTCAAAATGTAAAATCACGCACTACAGCCAAAGTTTCTGTCCTGCACCGTACAAACCAACAAGCATTGTAAACATCCTGAAGGCAAACCTTGGCACATTATTTTTATAATACAATGGAATTGTACAAGGGGATAATTATTTTTTATGAAAAGTTTCTGTAATCAAGATTCACAAAGTTTCCGTGAGCATGAACAAAGTTCAAGGCTAGCTCCCACTTCAACAATGCTTGTCTTTCTCACTTTCACTTTCCTTTTTGAAAAGTTTTTAGCTTCCCCTCTTTAATTTTTTTTGTTTTTAGACTATATAAAAGCACTCAACAGAAATAAATGACTCTCTAAAACTTCCGGGTTGTCTCCCTGGCAGCGCTTTCTTTAAAGCCATTAAGCTAGGCATTTAGTGCTCAAGCAATGAATCCACCCGGATCCCAAGGTATATCAAAGCCAATTTTAATTAACAATGATTTGTGATTTAGTAGTGAGCACAAAGTAACATATATCAAGTAACAACGAAGTCTAACTCTCTTCCTATGCATCGGCATGTCAGAAAAGAACAAGTCATGCACACATAGTAAAGGCCAATGCATAGTATAAATAGTTTCTTGCAATTTTAGCATATTCGAAACATAGAGAGGTGGAGATATAGTTCCTCTCTCATAATAATTGCAAGTAGGAGCAGCAAGCACATGCATATTATATCTATCAAAATCATCATGTGTAGTAGTAAAATGCAACCCATCAATATAATCCTTAAGAAGCACAAACTTTTCCGATATAGTGTAGTAGGGAGAATTCAAAAAGATAATAGGACTATCATGCGTGGATGCAATAGCAACAATTTCATGTTTAACATAAGGAACTATAGCAAGTTCATCTCCATAAGCATAATTCATATTGGCATCTTGGCCACAAGCATAGCAAGCATCATCAAAAAGGGGTAATTCAAGAGAATCAATGGGGTCATAACAATCATCATAGCAATCATCCTTCGGTAAAATATTAGTCTCTTCCTCCTTTTGTTCTTCGCTCTCCTCATCATCTTTTTCATCCAATGAGCTCACAGTTTCATCAATTTCTTCTTCCATAGCTTCCTGCAAAATATTAGTCTCTTCTTGGACAGCGGAGACTTTCTCAATAAATGCATTAATATTGTAATTGTATTCATAATTTTCATAGCAATATCTAAGTATAGCAAGATTTTCTGGTCTGTAAACTGAATCATCAAAATCGTCAACCACTTTAAACATAGATTCAATCTCATAAGCACCCATAAAAGCAACAAATTCTTCTATTTGTTCCACATCATAGTAATCATATACACCATTAGCATAGGAAGCTAAGGTTTTATTATCATTGAATTTGCATGAAAAGGGAAGGTGTGGAGACTTCATCCTAGAGCAACAAGTATAATCATCTATCAAGCATAGTTGACGAGCATACCAACGCAACATAGAAATTTGATCCCATAATAGTTTCCCTGTTTGTGTCAGCCGATAATCCCTAAAGTATTCACGTTGATCCAACGTGTCTCCCATAACAAAGTTGAATGGGGTTTTCTCAGGATTATTAAAGTAGTACATAATTTCTTTCACATAACGAGCATCGAGGGTTTTAGGAGGTTCCCCATCTCCATGAGTAGCATCTACACCAAAAAAATTTGGTATTTCATGTTCCATATCCATAACTAAAGATAGAGAAGACCTTAGAACAGCAAATAAAAATTACTTAGTGACAAAGTAAACAAGCACACACGAGAATATTCACCCCACGCTATGACTCCCCGGCAATGGCGCCAGAAAAAGGTCTTGATAACCCGCAAGTATATGGGATAGTTGTAGCCTCTTTCGATAAGTAAGAGTGTCGAACCCAACAAGGAGCTAAAGGTAGAACAAATACTCTCTCAAGTCCTATCGGCCACTGATATGACTCTATGCACACTTGACGTTCGCTTGCCTAGAACAAGTATGAAACTAGAAGTACTTTGTAGGTGTTGTTGGATAGGGTTGCAAGATAATAAAGAGCACATAAATAAAAAGTAGGGGCTATTGAGATAAATAAGCAATAAAGTAAATATTAGTAGAGAGCTTTTTGTTACGAGAAAGTTATTTGTCCAAGGCAATCGATAACTAGACCAGTAATCACTATTGCAATTCTATTTGAGGGAGAGGTATAAGCTAACATACTTTCTCTTCTTGGATCATATGCACTTATGATTGGAACTCTAGCAAGCATCCGCAACTACTAAAGATTCGTTAAGGTAAAACCCAACCATAGCATTAAAGTATCAAGTCCTCTTTATCCCATACGCAAACAACCTACTTACTCGGGTCTGTGCTTCTGTTCACTCACGCCACCCACCATAAGCAAATCATGAACATATTGCAAACCCTACAATGGGGATCCCTCACGCTTGCGCGACACGGAGAACACCATAGGACAGAACCAATAATAAAACATGCAACTCAAACCAATCACGATCATCAATTAACCCATAGGACAAAACGGATCTACTCAAACTTCATAGGGTAGCCATACATCATTGGGAAATAATATATAGCACTGAGCTCCATGTTTAAGTAGAGATTACAGCGGGTAAGAGAGGGGTTACACCGCTGCATAGAGGGGGGAAGAGTTGGTGATGAAGGCGGTGAAGTTGTTGGTGAAGATCGCGGTGATGATGATGGCCCCCGGTGGCGTTCCGGCACCACCGGAAGCAAGGGGGAGAGGGGCCCCCTTCTTCTTCTTCTTCTTCTTCCTTGACCTTCTCCCTAGATGGGAGAAGGGTTTCCCCTCTGGTTCTTGGCTCCCGTGGCGTGGGAGGGGCGAGAGCTCCTCCGAGATTGGATCTATCTCTCGGTCTCTCTCTGTTTCTGCGTTCTCAGATTCTGCCCCTTCACCATTTCTTTTATATTCGGAGATTCGTAACTCCGATTGGGGTGAATCTTTCGCCCAGATCTTTCTCATAAAATTAGCTTTCTTGCGGAAAAATAAGAGCATCAACCGCCTTACGGGTGGCCCATGAGAGTGCCAGGTGCGCCCAGGGGGGAGGGCGCGCCCCCTGTCTCGTGGCCACCTCGGGCACCGTTTCGCATTGATTCTTCCTCCGGAAAATCCCAAATATTCCAAAATAATTCTCCGTCCGTTTTTATCCCGTTTGGATTACGTTTGATATTGTGTTTCTGCGAAACATAAAACATGCAACGAACAGGAACTGGCACTGGGCACTGGATCAATATGTTAGTCCCAAAAATAGTATAAAAAGTTGCCAAAAGTATATGAAAGTTGAAGAATATTGGCATGGAACAATCAAAAATTATAGATACAACGGAGACGTATCAGTGAGATGTGAAACTATTCCATATTGTTTTAAATGAAGGTCAAACTTGTAACTCATATATTCGCCTCCATGATCAGATCATAGAAACTTTATTTTCTTGTTACTATGATACTCCACTTCACTCTGAAATTCTTTGAACTTTTCAAATGTTTCAGACTCGTGTTTCATTAAGTAGATATACCCATATCTGCTCAAATCAGCTATGTAGGTTAGAAAATAACGATACCCGCCGTGTGCCTCAATACTCATTGGACCGCATACATCGGTATGTATTATTTCCAATAAGTCATTCGCCCGCTCCATTGTTCCGGAGAACGGAGTTTTAGTCATATTGCCCATGAGGCATGTCTCACAAGTATCAAATGATTCATAATCAAGTGATTCCAAAAGCCCATTTGCATGAAATTTCTTCATGCGCTTTCAACCAATATGACCTGTATGGCAGTGCCACAAATATGTTGCACTATCATTATCAACTTTGCATCTTTTGGCATCAATATTATGAATATGTGTATCACTACCATTGAGATTCAACAAAAATATACCACTCTTCGAGGGTGCATGACCATAAAAGATATTACTCATATAAATAGAACAATCATTATTCTCTGATTTACATGAATAACCGTCTCGCACTAAACAAGATCCAGATATAATGTTCATGCTCAACGCTGGCGCCAAATAACAATTATTTAGGTCTAAAACTAATCCCGAAGGTAGATGTCGAGGTAGTGTGCCGACGGTGATCACATCTACCTTGGAACCATTCCCGATGTGCATCATCACCTTGTCCTTAGCCAATCTCCGTTCAATCCGTAGCTCCTGTTTCAAGTTACAAATATGAGCAACCGAACAAGTATATAATACCCAGGCGCTACTACGAGCATTAGTAAGGTACACATCAATAACATGTATATCAAATATACCTTTGTTCACATTGCCATCCTTCTTATCCGCCAAATACTTGGGGCAGTACCGCTTCCAGTGACTAGTCCCTTTGCAGTAGAAGCACTTAGTTTCAGGCTTGGGTCCAGCTTTGGGCTTCCTCCCAGGAGTGGCAACTTGCTTTCCATTCTTCTTGAAGTTCCCCTTCTTTCCCTTGCCCTTTTTCTTGAAACTAGTGGTCGTGTTAACCATCAACACATGATGCTCCTTTTTGGTTTCCACCTCCACAGCATTGAGCATTGCGAAGAGCTGGGAAAATTGTCTTATCCATCCCTTGCATATTATAGTTCATCATGAAGCCTTTGTAGCTTGGTGGCAGTGATTGAAGAACTATGTCAATGACACCATCAACTGGAAGATTAACTCCCAGCTAAGTCAAGTGATTGTAATACCCACACATTTTGAGTATGTTTGTTCACCGAGAGAACTGTTCTCCTCCATCTTGCAGCTATAGAACTTGTTGGAGACTTCATACTCCCTCCATTTCTTTTTAGTCTGCATATAAGATTTGGTCAAAGTCAAACTTAGTAAAGTTTGACCGATTTTGTAGAAAAAACATCTATAATAGTAAAGTTATATAGTATGAAAATTAATTTCATGATGCATCTAATATTATTGATTTCATATTGTGAATCTTGGTAAATTTTTTCTATAAACTTAGTAAAAGTTAACAATGTTTGACTTTGGCAAATCTTATATGCAGACTAAAAAGAAACAGAGGGAGTATCTCTCAAACCGGGAATTTCCTTGAAATATTAACTTCAACTCATGGAACATCTCATATGCTCAATTATGTTCAAAACGTCTTTGAAGTTCCGGTTCTAAGCCATAAAGCATGGCACACTAAACTATAGAGTAGTCATCAGACCGTGTTTTGCAGACATTCACAATGTCTGGATTAGCGGGAGGGGGCTTGTCACCTAGCGGTGCATCAAGGACATAATTCTTCTATGCAGCAATGAGGATAATCCTCAAGTTACAGACCCAGTCCATGTAGTTGCTACCATCATCTTTCAACTTAGCTTTCTCTAGAAATACATTGAAAATTAGGAGAACGGTAGCACGGGCCATTGATCTACAACATAGATATGCAAATACTATTAGGACTAGTTCATGATAAATTAAGTTCAATTAATCAAATTACTTAAGAACTCCCACTTAAATAGACATCCCTGAAGTCATCTAAGTGATACGTGATCCAAATCAAGGAACCCATGTCCGATCATCACGTGAGATGGTGTAGTCATGAATGGTGATCACTTTATGCTGATCATATCTATTATATGATTCACATTCGACCTTTTGGTCTCCAGTGTTCCGAGGCCATGTCTATACATGCTAGGATCGTCAAGTTTAACCCAAGTATTCCGCATGTGCAAAACTATCTTGCACCCGTTGTATGTGAACGTAGAGTCTATCACACCCGATCATCACGTGGTGTCTCAACACGACGAACTGTAGCAACGGTGCATACTCAGGGAGAACACTTTTACCTTGAAATTTAGTGAAGGGATCATCTTATAATGCTACTGATGACCCACAAGTATAGGGGGTCAATTGTAGCCTTTTCAATAAGTAAGAGGGTCGAACCCAACAAGGAGCACAAGGAAATGGCAAGTGGTTTTCTACAAGGTAATTTCTGCAAGTGTTGAAATTGTAAGTAACAGAGTAGTTTGATAGCAAGATAATTTGTAACGAGCAAGTAACAATAATAGTAACAAAAGTGCAGCAAGGTAGCCCAATCCTTTTGAGGCAAAGGACATGCCAAAATGGTCTCTTATAATATGCAACGCGTTCCTGAGGGTACACGGGAATTTCTCTAGTCACTTTCATCATGTTGATTTGATTCGTATTCGCTACTTTGATAATTTGATATGTGGGTGGACCGGTGCTTAGGTGTTGTTCTTACTTGAACAAACCTCCTACTTATGATTAACCCCCTCGCAAGCATCCGCAACTACGAGAAAAGTATTAAGAATAAATTCTAACCATAGCATTGAACTTTAGGATCCAATAGGTCCCTTACAGAATAGCGCATAAACTAGGGTTTAAGCTTCTGCCACTCTCACAATGCACCATCTAATAACTACTCCACAATGCATTCCCTTAGGCCCAAAAATGGTGAAGTTTCATGTAGTCGACGTTCACATGACACATATCAAGTTGACATGATTACTTGCAACAAGATTTCTCTCGTGACCTCAAGAACAAAAGTAACTACTCACAAATGATAATCATGCTCAAGATCAGAGGGGTATTAAATAGCATATTGGATCTGAACATATAATCTTCCACCAAATAAACCATATAGTAATGAACTACAAGATGTAATCAATACTACTAGTCACCCACAAGCACCAATCTATAGTTCTGGTGCACAGATTGAACACAAGAAATGAACTAGGATTTGAGAGGAGATGGTGTTGTTGAAGAGGTTGATGGAGATTTCCCTCCCCAAGATGGGAGAGTTGTTGGTGATGATGATGACGATGATTTACCACTCCGGGAGGGAAGTTCCCCCGGCGGAATCGCTCCACCAGAGGGAAGAAGTGCTCCTTCCCAAGTTCCGCCTCCAGACGGCGGTGCTCTCGTCCTGAAAGTCCTCTCCTTATTTTTTTTCTAGGTAAAAATGACTTATATACCAGAAGAGGGGCACCGGAGGTGGGCTGGCTGAGCACAACCCACAAGGGCACACTTGGGGGGCCAGGCACGCCCTGGTGTCTTGTGCTCACTAGGTGGCTCCCCTCTGATGGTTATTTTCTCCAATATTTCTTATTTATTCCATAAAAATCATCATGAAGTTTCAGCTTATTTGGAGTTCTGCAGAATATGTAGCCTGACGAAGCTTTTTCAGGTCCAGATTTCCAGCCGTCGGAATTCTCCATCTTTGTGTGTACCTTGCATATTATGAGAGAAAAGGCATTAGTATTACTCCAAAAATAATTATTATGCATAAAAACATTATAAATAACAGTAGATAAACATGATGCAAAATGGACGTATCAACTCCCCCATGCTTAGACCTTGCTTGTCCTCAAGCGAAAACCAAAATCGAAAAACATGTCCACATGCTTAGAGAGAGAGAGAGGTGTCGATAAAAACAAAATAGGGACATAGAAGCATGATGTGAATAAGTATAACAACAACAAACTGTAACATAAAACTCTTATCATAGACCTTTTATCATAGACTTCTCATGAATAAGTGACAATTCATCACAACGTCGAAGTATAAAGCATAAACTCTATTAGAAACAAATAAACTATGTTCTCAATCAACTTTGCAACTACAATTCATCATCTTTTCAGGAAGGGTCATGTATCGGAGACTCTAGGCAAGTCCACATACTCAACCATCATGTAGTCTTCTATGATTACTAATACTCACTGCCTACACATGAGCAAAAGGTTTCAACTAGACACATAAAAAGATAGGGGCTTATAGTTTCGCCTCCCAGCGTATTCACCTCAAGGGTAATGTCAACAATAATAACTCATGCTACCCATATTCAACTGGACATATGTGCCTAGATCTTTCCTGACCACATGATGCTTGCCAAAGGAGGAAAAATAAAAAGGAATAGAGAGAAAACCTTGACTCTTGCATAAAAGTAAATACATAAAAGTACAAGATAGGCCCTTCACAAAGGGAAGTAGAGGTTTCCATGCTCTTAGTTGTTTGTACGCTCAACCCCTTAGTGCAAAAGAACGTCACGTTATATTGCCTCTTATGACAGCAACCTTTATTATGCAGTCTGTTGCTTTTATTCTTTGCTATCGCAAGTTCGTACAACGCTCAATTTCTCTTACACTAAATGATCTAACACTTTTATAAGCAACTTTTATTGCCTTATTGTAACGATGACAACTTACTTTAAGGATCTTACTCAATCCTTAGGTAGGTATGGTGGACTCTTGAAAATCAGATTTGGGTTTAAGGTTTTTTTTATGCACAAGTAGTATCTCTACTTAGTGCGGAATTTTTGGCTAGCAAAGATGGTGGGCAAGCACCACATGTTGAAGGATCTATGACAATATAACTTCTATGTGAATATGAAAAAACATAAATCATTACGTTGTCTCCCTTATCCAACGTCAACAATTTTGGCATATAATGTTTTGCTGGGGGCTGACAATCACAAAAGATTTCCAGGATAGTGTATTTATATGTGAATCTTCTCTTCCCTTATTAATTTTTTTCATGAGTTGCATCATTGACCAATACTATGTTTATCAATCTCTAATGAAATTTTCTACTTATACTTTTCCTTATGTGGTGTCATTACATACCATAAGATTAGCATATGATCGTTTTCATTTATTTCCTTTCTCTTTATTGAAACATGAAAGTAAAGAAAGCAAAAACTAAAACTAAACTTTATTATATACCTCGCACACGATTACAAGGATAGATCACTGAGCAAACTCTTAAAAAGAAAGGATCAAACTAAACTTTTATTCATCTAAAGGAAAAGATAACTAATGATCGAACCAAAATAAGTAAAGGCAAAATATAGTGGGGTGATACGATACCGGGGCACCTCCCCCAAGCTTGGCGATAGCCAAGGGGAGTGCCCCTACCCGATACTCAATTTTCTTTTGGTGATGAAGAAGAAGGTGGTGGTGATGAAGTGGTAATGATCTTGTCCTTGGGTTTCCATGGCAGAGGTCCACCATCATAAGAGGAGGAATGAGTCTCACGGGTCCTGCAACTGGCAGTCAAACTCATACCTTTAAACCTCGCCTCGTATTCAAAGACTTGGTTTTGGAGATTGTAGATCTGTCTTTGGAGGAAGTTGATTTGCTCATTGAGGTTGAAGATGATGCCCTTCATGGACTTGCCATCCACCTTGAGATCACGGGTAAGGTCCATGATCACGAGGTGATTGGCATTGAGCCACGCTCCACCATCCCCTTCATCGGAAGACCTCCTGCTCCATAGCATCCAGACTGGTCTCCATGGTTCCCGTCCCCTTGGGGCCTTGCACATCGCGGATGTGAAGCACCCCCTCATGCATCTGGATGTCCTGAGGGCGCTGCACCACTTCCCGCAAATATGGGTTGACGACGTTCTTGAAGAACTTGTCCTTGGAGGAGCTTGAAGCGGCCGTGGTAGATGGGATCTGCCAGAAAACAGCAAGGAAAACAAAATAGAAGATTTCTCCGTGATACGGTGGTCAATAGGTTTGGGGGGTATATAAAGTTTTTTTATCTTGGTAAACAAACAAACAGGAGAAAAATAGAGTCTGGAAGGTACCCGAGGCGTGCACAACCCACCTAGGCGCGCCTGGCAAGCTAGGCACGCCTGGTGTCTTGTGCCCACCAGGGTGACCTTCCTAGTTGTTTCTTATTTTCCTAATTTTTGTAATATTTTAAAACTGACAAAAAATATTTTTGCGGAGTACCAGGGTACCAGAGTCCAGTTACTTACTATATCACGTACCTCCTCTTTTTCATGATCCTGGATTGTTCCTGTTCATGCTCAAGTACACAACATCTAATAATACACTAGTAGAAAAGGGGGCAATGGTCCAGACCGGGTCAGCCCATAGTCCCGGTTCAATCCAGAACCGGGACCAATGGGGGCATTGGACCCGGTTCGTGAGCCCCGGGGGCCGGCCGGGCCACGTGGGCCATTGGTCCCGGTTCGTCTGGACCTTTTGGTCCCAGTTAGCGGGACGAACCGGGACCAATGTGCCTTGGTCCTGGCCCACCACCATTGGTCCCGGTTGGTGGCCTGAACCGGGACCAAAGGCTTCCCTTTAGTCCGGGTTCAAGCCACGAACTGGGACCAGTTAATTGCGTATATATACCCCTCGCCCTCGAGCAGAGCACTCTCACTGCTCCGTTTTTCGTGGCCGGCAAGGAGAAAGCTTTGTGGTGCTCTAGCTCACCTCCTATGCACACGAGGTGTTCGATGGAATGCCCGAGCCACACTACTTAAGCTTTCTCCTCTCCAAGCTCGACCTCCAAGCTCCATTTTCCTCAATATTTGTCTAGGTTTAGCGGTCCGTCACGTCCCGTCCCCGTCTTCACCACCGTCGATCGCCCGCGCCGATCTCGTTGCCGGCACCACCGTGGTGAGCCTCTTGTTCTTCTCTTATTTCTGAAAGGAAAAAAATTCTTACTTGTATGTTTATATAGATACTTGTATAATTTTCTTACTTTTATTATTGCATCTTATATAGTGCGATGGTTTTGGTATCCGCCCCCGTCGGCCCTCGTCATGTCTATGATTCGGATTTGGTATATATTATCTTTTCATAACTATTGGTTCATCTATTGTTTATGACAATTATGCCGACCAACGTGACATAGATTTTATTTATCTAGGAGGTTGTTGAACCGGAAATTCCAACCGACCCTATTGTCGAGTGGTTAAATTTAGTTGAAGAACAAAACAATTTCTTGAAGGAAAAAATTAGAAAAATTGAGGAGGAGAAGATGATATTGGAGTTGCATGTTGCGGATGTCGTGGATGATCACAAGATCAAGATGGATGCAATGTGCTTGAAGATTAGAAAGATTAGAAAATATGCCATTCATACCGAGGCTTGGTATCATTATGTCGTTGGATTAGTTGTTACATTGGTTGTGATTATGATCGCATTTGTTTTCGCATTGAAATGTTTTACATAGTTTCAATGTATGGTTTAATTAATTTATATGCTCTGCGGAGCTTTATGTTGTTAGATGAGAACTATGTATGTACTTTGGTTTTAATGTGATGATGAACTTTTATTAATTTGGTCACTTAATTATCTATTCATGATGTTCTGTAATGATTTTTGACACACTTAATTATATATAATGCACACAGATGAACCGGCAATGGATGTACGGTTCAAGACACACCTCCGAGTACATTAAGGGTGTGCATGAATTTCTCGAAGTGGCTGAGGCAAACAAGCAGAATGGTTTTATGTGTTGTCCATGCCCTATATGTGGGAATACGAAGTCTTACTCTGACCGGAAAATCCTTCACACCCACCTGCTTTACAAGGGTTTCATGCCACACTATAATGTTTGGACGAGGCACGGAGAAATAGGGGTTATGATGGAAGACGGCGAAGAAAAAAAGTACGATGACAACTATGTGCCCCCTGAATACGGTGATGCTACTGAAGATCAAGAGGAACCAGACGATGTGCACGATGATGCTGCAACAGGCGAAGCTGCTGAAGATCAAGAGGAACCAGACGATGTGCCCAATGATGATGATCTCCGCCGGGTCATTGTCGATGCAAGGACGCAATGCGAAAGTCAAAAGGAGAAGCTGAAGTTCGATCGCATGTTAGAGGACCACAAAAAAGGGTTGTACCCCAATTGTGAAGATGGCAACACAAAGCTCGGTACCATACTGGAATTGCTGCAGTGGAAGGCAGAGAATGTTGTGCCTGACAAAGGATTTGAGAAGCTACTGAAAATATTAAAGAAGAAGCTTCCAAAGGATAACGAATTGCCCGACAGTACATACGCAGCAAAGAAGGTCGTATGCCCTCTAGGATTGGAGGTGCAGAAGATACATGCATGCCCTAATGTCTGCATCCTCTACCGCGGTGCATACAAGGATCTGAATGCATGCCCGGTATGCGGTGCATTATGGTATAAGATCAGACGAGATGACCCTGGTGATGTTGACGGCGAGCCCCCCAGGAAGAGGGTTCCTACGAAGGTGATGTGGTATGCTCCTATAATACCACGGTTGAAACGTCTGTTCAGAAACGGAGAGCATGCCAAGTTGATGCAATGGCACAGTGAGGACCGTAAGAAAGATGGGAAGTTGAGAGCACCCGCTGACGGGTCGTAGTGGAGAAAAATTGGGAGAAAGTACTGGGATGAGTTTGGAAGTGACCCAAGGAACATTTTGTTTGCTTTAAGTGCGGATGGCATTAATCCTTTCGGGGAGCAGAGCAGCAATCACAGCACCTGGCCCATTACTCTATGTATGTATAACCTTCCTCCTTGGATGTGCATGAAGCGGAAGTTCATTATGATGCCATTTCTCATCCAAGGCCCTAAGCAACCCGGCAACGACATTGATGTGTACCTAAGGCCTTTAGTTGAAGAACTTTTACAGCTGTGGAATGGAAACGGTGTACGTACGTGGGATGAGCACAGCTGTGGAATGGAAACGGTGTACGTACGTGGGATGAGCACAAACAGGAGGAATTTGACCTAAAGGCATTGCTATTCGTGACCATCAACGATTGGCCTGCTCTCAGTAACCTTTCAGGACAGACAAACAAGGGATACCACACATGCACGCACTATTTACTTGACACCGATAGTATATACCAGGGAAGCTGCAGGAAGAATGTGTACCTGGGCCATCGTCGATTTCTTCCGACCAACCATCAATGTCGAAAGAAAGGCAAGCATTTCAAAGGCGAGCCAGATCACCGGAGTAAGCCCGCCATGCGTACCGGTGATCACGTACTTGCTATGGTCAATGATTTACACGTAATATTTGGAAAGGGTCCCGGCGGACTAGCTGTTCCGAGTGACGCTGGGGGACACGCACCCATGTGGAAGAAGAAATCTATATTTTGGGACCTACCCTATTGGAAAGACCTAGAGGTCCGCTCTTTGATCGATGTGATGCACGTGACGAAGAACCTTTACGTGAACCTGCTAGGCTTCTTGGGCGTGTATGGGAAGACAAAAGATACAGCTGAGGCACGGGAGGACCTGCAATGTTTGCACAAAAAAGACGGCATGCCTCCAAAGCAGTATGAAGGTCCTGCCAGCTATGCTCTTACCAAAGAAGAGAAGGAAATCTTCTTTGAATGCCTGCTTAGTATGAAGGTCCCGACTGGCTTCTCGTCGAATATAAAAGGAATAATAAATATGTCAGAGAAAAAGTTTCAGAACCTAAAGTCTCATGACTGCCACGTGATTATGACGCAACTGCTTCCGGTTGCATTGAGGGGGCTTCTACCGGAAAACGTCCGATTAGCCATTGTGAAGCTATGTGCATTCCTCAATGCAATCTCTCAGAAGGTGATCGATCCAGAAATCATACCAAGGCTAAGGAGTGATGTGGTGCAAAGTCTTGTCAGTTTCGAGCTGGTGTTCCCACCATCCTTCTTCAATATCATGACGCACGTCCTAGTTCATCTAGTTGACGAGATTGTCATTCTGGGCCCCGTATTTCTACACAATATGTACCCCTTTGAGAGGTTCATGGGAGTCCTAAAGAAATATGTCCGTAACCGTGCTAGGCCAGAAGGAAGCATCTCCATGGGCCATCAAACAGAGGATGTCATCGGGTTTTGTGTTGACTTCATTCCTGGCCTTAAGAAGATAGGTCTCCCTCAATCGCGGTATGAGGGGAGACTGACTGGAAAAGGCACGCTTGGAAGGGACTCAATAATATGCAGGGACGGATATTCTTGGTCTCATGCACGCTACACAGTTCTACAAAACTCTACCTTGGTGACCCCGTATGTGGATGAACACAAGAACAGTCTGCGCTCCAAACACCCGGAGCAGTGCGACCACTGGATTACATGTGAACACATCAGGACTTTCAGCAGTTGGTTGGAAGCACGTCTCAGAGGTGACAACACTATTTGTGATGAGCTGTACTTGTTGTCCAGGGGACCATCTTCGACTGTTATGATTTGGAAAGGATACGAGATAAATGGGAATACATTTTACAGGATTGACCAAGATCAAAAGAGCACCAACCAAAACAGCGGAGTCCGCTTTGATGCAACAACCGAGAGGGTAAAGGACACATATTATGGTTACACAGTGGACATATGGGAACTTGACTACGGACATGATTTTAAGGCCCCTTTGTTTAAGTGCAAATGGGTCAATCTGCTAGGAGGCGGGGTACAGGTAGACCCACAGTACGGAATGACAACAGTGGACCTGAAAAATCTTGGGTGCACTGACGAACCGTTCGTCCTAGCCAATGAGGTGGCACAGGTTATCTATGTGAAGGACATGTCTACCAGACCGAGAAAAAGAAAAGATAAGGAAGCGAATACATCATACGATGAGCCAAAGCGCCACATAGTTCTTTTTGGAAAAAGGGACATCGTGGGAGTGGAGGGCAAGACAGACATGTCTGAAGATTATGAAAAGTTTCATGAAATTCCTCTCTTCAAAGTCAAGGCTGACCCTAGAATCCTGATAAGCGATGAAGATTATCCATGGTAACGGCGCAATAAGCAAATGACACAAGCGAAGAAAAAGTGAAGACTTTCTCCTGCAACTATTATGATGATACCATGCCAACTTTGTAACACACGAGTATGATACCATTGTCCGTTTTGTACATGCACATGCTATGTGGGTGAATTTATACCCCCGTCGTCGCCCCTGCCCCGTCGCCGCCAGGTGCTGCCCCGACGCCGCCCGCCGGCCTCCCCCCCCGACACCGTCATCGTCGCCCGCGCCCGTCGTCGCCGTCACCGTCGTCGTCGTCGCCGGCCACGCCCCTGCCCCGGCCCGCCGTGGTCGTCGCCGACGCCCTCGCCGTCCGCCCCCGTTGTGAGCCGCCGCGCTGTCGAGGCTCTGTGTTCAATGCTTTTTTTTCATACATACATGTGTATTTTTTTGTTCATTGCATTTTTTCTAATATATAATTAATGTATATATGTATGTGGTAGTTATATGATGAATGGATATGGCTATGTATGTATGAATATAATGTTCATAGCATTTTTTTTATATATGTTTTTTCATATATGTATTAATTTTTTATTTAGGTTGTTAGTAGATATCGATTTTAGGTTAGTGCATTTTAATTAGGTTAGTGTAGAGGAAAAAGTAAAATAAGGAAAAGGAAGAAAAGAGGAAGAAGGAAGAAGGAAGAAGAAGAAGAAAAACAATGAGAGGAAAAAGGAAAATAAGAAGAGAAGAAAGGAGAAGAAGAGGATAGGAAAAGAAGAGGAGAAATAAATAAGAAGAAGAAAAAAGAAGAAAAAGAAGAGGAGAAAAAGATAGGAATAGAGGAGAAGAAGAAAAAATAGAAAAAAAATCTATTTTTTCTTCTTGTCCTCTATTCCTTTCTTCTTCTTCTTCCTTCTTCCTTCTTCCTCTTTTCTTCCTTTTCCTTAATTATTTTCCTTTCTCTAGGGAGAAGAAGAGAAAGAAGAGGAGAAGAAGAAAGAAAGGAATAGAGGAGAAATAAATAAGAAGAACAAAAAAGAAGAAAAGGAAGAGGAGAAGAAGAAAGGAATAGAGGAGAAGAAGAAAAAATAGAAAAATTCTATTTTTTCTTCTTCTCCTCTATTCCTTTCTTATTCTCCTCTTTTTTTCTTCTTTTTTTTCTTCGATCTTCTCCTCTATTCCTTTCTTCTTCTCCTCTTTTTATTTCTTCTTCGTTTTCTTATGTTTTATCGGGTCTGTCGCCGTCAGGCTGCTCGCCTTCGCCCTCGCCGCCCCCTCGAGATAACTTCGACATGAGGGGCGGTCGATATATATACCCCCTCTCGACCGTGATAACCTATACAACGGCAGCACCCCCCTCGTCCCTCTCGCTCGACCAAAACTCTCGAGGCCACCCAAATTTACCAAGTTAAAAGAGCGTTGTCGTCGAGGCCACCCCAAACCCTTGAAGCGTTGTGTCGAGGCGATCCCAAACCCTAGAGAAGCAGCGTCGAGGCCACTAACATGATTCCGTATTGTGATTAGCTAGCTAGTTATACGTTTGCCACTAATATATATCCTTCTGTACCATGTCTGAATAATAATTGACATGTTGTAAGTATTTGCAGAAACTATGGAGCACTACCGAGACGAAGCAACAGAAGCGATGTTGGGGGAGATGATCGCAGAAGGAACTGATGTCATTGCGTCATTTTTCAACGACGTCGTTGGTCAGGAAGGACTTGGTGAAGATGAGGGCTATGTTCATGATGGCTCCGGCCCATTAATGCCGGTACAAGAAGAGGGCTATGTTCATGATGGCTCCGGTGATGACCCAATGGAGGTACAAGAAGGAGACCGTGCTGACTGCTCCCGTGCCTGAACCGAGTCCGGCCAGGTATATATATATTAGTTAAGCCCGTGCTGACTAGTTAATTGATGCATTCATTGTTTTGGTATATGTACACATATTAATTACTCTCGTCTTTCTTCCTTTTAATTTCTAGCCCTCCAGATCGAGAACAACTTCAGTAAGGAGACGAGGCCCGAAGAAAAAGTTGAGCTCGGATGAAAGGTTTGAGATCATAGAAATCGCGCCCGACGGCGAACCAATTGAACCCATCCGGACAAAGAACGCATTTTCTGCTCAGTGCGGGGTTCTTGTTAGGGACAAGATCCCGATCAGCATCCAGCAATGGTATAAGCCTAAGGACGACCCTGAGGTGTCTTATGTCAATGATATGCAGAAAGAAGATCTTTGGACTCAGCTGAAGGCAAATTTCACCCTACCGCCAGAGGAGGATCCGGAGAAGCCAGTTAAAGAGCAATTAATCAAGTCTTGTGCTCTTAAGAAGATGGCAACCCTATTCAGGAGGTGGAGGAAAGAGTTGAACCATTTTGTCGAAAAAAAGGCACCAGAATTCATCGGAAAATATGAGAAGATCAAAGATCACTGGCCCGCATTTGTGGCCCACAAGACATCGGAAAAGAGTAAGAAGATGTCGGCGACGAACAAGCAAAATGATGCGAAGAAGAAGCTTCACCATCGCACGGGGTCAGGTGGCTACCTCAAAGCCCGGCCTAAGTGGTCCAAGGAGGAGAATGAGATGGCCAGACCGTTGCCGGACTTGGTTCTTCGGGGCTGGCGGAACCTTGGACCCTGTATTAGGGATGTGTCGTTGGACGGACGAGCAACTGGAACTACCAGTCAAGAACCTTCGACACTATATCAATGCAGCATAGAAAGGGACGTTCGTACCAGACAGGGAGAAGGACGAGCTCACGATGGCCCTCGGGAATCCTGAGCACCCTGGACGGACACGAGGCATGCCAGGCTCCATTTCGTGGAACGTTGGTTTTCCGGACGCAGGGGGTTACAAAACCCACGAGAGGAGGAAGAAAGAGGAGCAGGGCCAACTGCAGGCGCTGCACGAAAGGGTAATGGGGCTAGAGGAACGAGAAGCAGCAGATCGCAGCAAACGACCTGCCGAAGCTTCCCCCGAAGCTACCCCGCCATCTCAGCGGAGAAGCAGCGTGGCTTCCACCGAGCTGCTTCAGCTGGAGAATATCTTGATGGCTCCTGCCAGCTATCCCGTGGATGCTATCACGGAGTCTCAACATTGCCACATTATGGCGCGATGGATGAATTTGAAGGTCAAGGCGGTTGTTGGCTCTGTTTATCCTACTGGATCCGGAGCAACTTATCACTGCCGGGCGATTCCAGAAGGATATGCGAAGGTGATGATGGATGAAATAACGGAGGGATTTGAGGACCTCCTGCTTGACCACCCTACCGGTGAAGGGGAGACTAGGCTGGGTTCTGCTCCGAAGACTCCATGCCTATGGCGGAAGGAGCTCATCAACCTTCCGAACTGGACGCCTCCGCCTCCTCCTCCTCCTCCTCCGGCGAGTCAGGGCACTCCTCCTCCTCCACCGCCTCCTCCTCCGGCGAGTGAAGATCAAGGCACGCGTGGCGGCACTCCGCCTCCTTCTCCGGCGCGTGGCGGCACTC
This sequence comes from Triticum aestivum, assembly GCF_018294505.1. Taxonomy (NCBI): domain Eukaryota; kingdom Viridiplantae; phylum Streptophyta; class Magnoliopsida; order Poales; family Poaceae; genus Triticum; species Triticum aestivum. The sequence goes on along the minus strand of NC_057798.1, from coordinate 796,436,604 downwards.
CGCCTCCTTCTCCGCCTGCGCCGGCGCTCCCGAGCAGCCAGCAGCCTCCTCCTTCTCCGCCTCGCCAGCAAGGGCGGAAGAGACCCGCCGCCGCCCCGGCTGCTCCGGCGCGTCGTACTCCTTCTCCTCTGCCTCGTAAGCAAGCATGAAATAAGACAGACGCCATAGCCGCTCCGTCTGCTCTGGCGTCTAGCAGCACAACCAGAGGCGGGAGGCAATACAGATACGGTCCACCTCTCAAGCCACTAGAGAAGTTACCGTACAAGAGGACCGAGGAGCAAAACGATACAATTGTGCGGACCCACGTGAAGGAGTTCTTTGAAGGGGTGAAAGCAAAGAGACATCCACCTCCGGAGGAGAAGGTAGATCCGGTGAAAGCAAAGCGCACTATCGATGCCCTGAGGAAACCACCAAAGTCTCCGCCGAGAACCAACTATGAGCGCAACTGAACAGACATATCTCCAAGACCAGCGGTCGGGAACTACTATCAGTGCTAAAAGGTTAAAAGAACGAGCAAAGGGGAAAAAATTGCCCAGCTCGGCGAACAAGCACAGCAATCGTGCCCCCCGCTCAATGTGTCTAATGCTCCGGGGACGGTGGCCGGTTATAGCAATCTTGCAGATTGCCTGCCTGACGATCAACTTCCTGATTTCTTGGAGGTGGACGAACACAGATACAAGTACGGCCGGGAAGCCTCTCGTCAAAGATGAAAAATCTCTGACAACAATGATGCAAAGATTCCATAATTGGTACATGGAAACCTGCAGAGAGTCTGGGGGTACGAATGCTTTGTATCTGAATATTAAAGAGGAGCACGACCTCATTGCAAATGATCTGTTGACTGTTCCATTTGATGAGTTCTTCGCGTTCTTCAATCAAAAGGCCCTCGATAAACTAATGGTCTTTTGCTACTGTCTGTAAGTACTATTTCTATCATTAAGTCTCTATATATAGCTCCGCTCTTTCATTTCATGTATTTATAATTAATTATCCTCAATATATTATGCAGATTGAAGATCGTCGAGTGCAAAAAACAAGAAATTTATGATATTGGGTTCATTAACACAAATATCATAGATGAATTTTTGGTTAAAAAGGACATCAAAGAGGCCGAGGATAACTTGCGACGATCGTTGATCAAAAATCAAAACAAAGATACCATACTCTTTCCTTACAACGGCGAGTGTTACTGTCGTGTGCATATTCGGTTTCCCTTATTACTCGAGCGAGGTTATAGTAATGTAATTGATGAGTTATGCATGGAGTCAAGTTTGGGTATGATGGAGTCAAGTTTTGCAAGTTTGGAACTAAATCGTCACATTCTGTGCAAGTTAGGGTACCTGGAGTGCTATTACCTCCTCTTCCAGATGGGTAGAGATGGAACAGTAGGGGATCCCGTGCACCTTGCATCGTTCCACTGCTCCCCTCCCTCGTCGCCCTGCTGCTGCTGCTGCTAACCTCCTTCCGCGTTAGGATCAGGGTGGCTACGGATCTTTCCTTGTCACAGCCGAGGATTGGCCACTGTCTTGTATTGGCACCGCGTGTGAAGTTTGATCTTGGAGGTAATCTTTGTTTTGAGCTGGAGGTGAGCTATTATCTATTCTCCTAAAATTCTCATCCTTGTATTGCTATATGACGAGCTGAGTGAAGCCAAAGTCAGCTCTAATTTGGGATCTTCATAATTTATCTGATACATAGTCCCTTATCCATGTATTTCTAACGAGAGACTCTATGCAACTGAAATTTTCCTATATTGCAGTAAATGTCCACCCGCCTTAGATCTATAACAATATGGCCAATCTCTATAATGTCAAGACAAACTGAAGTCTAAGTCACTTGATTGAAATTTATGCATTTTCAGTCAAGTGCTTGTTATTAATTTATTTTTCTTTTTTTGCTATATGATACTGGAGGCCTCATGTTTTTATACCATATTAAAAGAACATATGACTTACAAAACAAATGTGGTACCTTAGTAATTATTGTTCTACTCCGGCAAGTAGGATCAGTGATCACAGTCTCTTGTTATTTCCAGCTTACGTAGGTGCGTCTTCGACCAAGTATATGATGGGCAGATGACATGGAAGGAATACTCCCGGTTTTCTGAAGACTGACTACGCTCCCTTGAGGACTATGCAGCAACAAACACAGGTAAGTGTGCATTGACCTAGAATAGTTATGTGGTTGGCAATGCAGAATTTAACATACTTTACCTTGAGTTGTTACGTGCGTTACTTTAGCTGCCTAAGACATCCTACATTATATTAAAAGAACATATGCATTAGAAAAGAAGTACGATACCTTAGTATTTTTGTTCTTCTCTAGCGATTAGGAGTCCCAAGATCATCATCCTGCATCTGTTGGAAGTTCCATACCGATCACATCGACTCTTGTTATTTCCAGCTTATACAAGTGCATCTTTGACCAAGTAGAGGACGGGAAGATGATGCAGAAGGAATACCCTGATTTCTGAAGCCCGATTACGCTCCCTTGAGGACTACACAGCAAAAAACTCAGGTAACTGTGCATTGGGATCTAGAATGGATGTGGGTGGCAATACAGATTTTGACATACTTTACCTTCAAGAGTCTGTGTGTTGTTTTAGCTTCCTTTGACATCCTAAAATATACAGGTGTAAATTTCATATGCTAAAATCAAGCAGATATTTGAGCACTCCATGCTGCATCTGATTGTACAGCCTAGATGGAGATAAAAAACCTATTGTGGTACATAGTTATGCCCTTGGAAATATTTAAAAAGATAAGTACTCAACAGATCAGTGTTGCAGTTAAATTTGATGGTTCCAACTCATGTTTCAGAGTTACTAATGAATAATTTGTCTAAAAATGCACCAATATGGCTATCGTATAAATGGACTAAACCAATGAAAATATGTGTCAAAATTGTTTATTATATTATTGAAATACACATATCCGAAATATGTTTACTGTAATAGCGTCATAAATAATTTATAATATTATTCTACTATTGGTATATAGTGATTTTACCTCATAATAGATAGTTTCACAGGTCCACTCGAAAAGTATGAAATTCCCCATGTTGAAAACAAAAAAATAAAAAGGGGCATGAATGTCTTTCAGAAATATCAACAAAAGAGAATAGGTTACTCCACCACCAATCGGAATCCTTGAAAGCTCAGTTCACCAGCCTTGCAGCAAGTGTGTACCCACAAAGCAATTCTTTCTCTGAGTCAGCACTTAGTGGTTCCACAGGGTTCTCTGCTACATTTGTGTCAGGGGTACGTAAAACATCAAAGAGTAGAGAACCATGGTGTGTGTATGGGAGGTGGCACTATTAGGATCAGGGAAAAGGCATCCTGAAGGCTTTTGGATTGTATATATACAAAAGGCATCCGACACACGAGGTGAATTAATTTTTGACACTATTCTCAACGGAAAGGTGTCATGTGCACGAGCCATTATCTGAAGAAAACACCCCTGAATCGAAAAGCTAACTGGCACTTGGATAGGTTGTCTCTGGAGTTAAAATTTATACTCTCAGCGTAATCACTTTAATTTATTCAGCACCTGAACATTAAACAACCTTACCAGACATCGCAAGGGAAGGCTGATTTTCATCTTGGAACCTGACTGTATGTTCCTCTTTTTTCTTCCAATAAGCACCTCGCCTCCGGGCGTTTAGCTGCTACCTTTTTTCGTCAGTGAAGTTCTTGTTGCGTTCATTCATCACAGCTCCTGTTGTCTGCTGCTCAGATGTTGGATTACACAGTGAACCTTCACAAGATAGAGCATTAGGCCCTATCTGGTTCCCACATCGACATGGGAAGATTCTAGAGCTTCTGGAACAGCAGAAAAGCCATAAGCTGAGTAAATATACGAAGATGAACCCCCGTAAGCACTTATTAGTTCGTATGAAAGACAGATCGGGTAATACCATTTGAACTTTGTGGTACATTTATGCCATAAACCATTGTGAGATTACTGGGAGCCGGCAATGAAGGATCATTATGCATGTATGATATTGCTGGGTCATCTGCATCTGTATGATATGGTATTCTGATAGCGGAAATTATACCTGCAAGTACGTCTTCGTCTGGTTTATGTTCAGTTGCCTTCGTTTTTCAATTCCACATACGTACCTATCAAATGGCAGCTCCCTGAGACGAAAAGATCATTGCTTGATATATGTAGCAACATATATAAAGCTGTACCCTAAGGATTGCTTTTATAGCAGTAGATGATTCTTTATTGTTATATTGTCGTGGTTTTAAGTTTTTTTCTTTCTTTTTACAAGGCAAGGACAAGGACCACAACATACTTTCTGAATCTCAAAGGAATTAGAACTTGAAGACTATAAAACAGGGCTGTGCTTGTACAGACTATAAAACATGACTCTGCTCACATAAGACATCATGCGTTAGTCTATCACAGGAATCTAAAGGTGTCATCTTGTGCGGCTTACATGATGCTTGGCATGTGTATGAAACAAATTGAAGTTGTACCTTATGCATTTCGTTACGAATTAAACGTCAAGATACGAATTTGGTACGTATGGGTAGAAATGCCTAATAATGTACTGTTACGAATTAAAGATCATATGTGTAATATCTCCTGACGGTGAACCTGTTATGACCGTCATATTAGGTGCTTAGCCCAGTGGGTTGTGGGCCAAGTTATCTTATCGTTATTAGGGGCTTAGCCCGATTAGCTTATCGTTTGCTTAGGAGTCAAGTAAACCTCTCTCTACGTAAGGAGAGGAGATGTATCAATCTAATCAAGCAAGAAGCAATAAGTATTTGCTCGGCTTCCCTTAGGGAGCCGGGAGACCTAACCCTAGCCACTCTTGCGTCCGCCGTCGCACCAGCCGCAAGGACGGCGCCCAGCCGCCAGCCGCCGCGCACTCACATCCGACCTCCTCCCTCCTTCCCTTACAGGCTACACCCTAGACCGGGTAGAACCCTAGTTTCTACCAATTTGGTATCAGCTAGCTTGGCTTCGACCATGTCAACACCACCACCAAGCTCGTCGCTACCCCTCGCCACCACCGCCGCCGCGCCATCGCCAATCATCTCCACGGCACCGCTGGTCCTTCCCTCTGCGCCGATGGCTTCCACCGCCGCCGCATCGACCGGCCAGTCGCCGCCCCCATCCACGGGTCCGCCGCCATCACCCTCCACCACGCCGCTCGTCTACTCCCCAGAGGCCATGACCGGCGTCCTCAATGATCTGGTCGTCGCGGTCCAAGGAATCCGGCTCTTCCTGGCCGGTCCATACGGGCCGCCAACGCCTCCACCGCAGGCCGTGTCGTCCGAACCGCCGGCCCTGCCGTGGTACTCGGTCCCCACGGCAATCGCCGGGGGCCATCCGTAGCTCCAGCCGCCGGCCGCCCAATCGTTGTCCTGGCCGGAGTGGCCCGCACCAGCTCTCGCGGCGCCACTCGCGCCTCCCGCGCCCGCCCCAGCGTTGTCCTGGCTGCAGTGGCCCGCGCCGGCTCTCGAGGCGCCACCCGTGCCTCCCACGCCTCCCGCGCCCGCCCCAGCGCTGCAATGGCCGTACTGGCCCGCGCTGGCCCCAGCCGCACCAACCGCGTCAGTCCAGCTTCCACCGCTGCCGCCCAGCTCCGGACTAGGCCAGTCCACATCAGGGGACCTCCCGATCCAGCAGGTCCAGTTTCCGCCGTCACCGTCCCCGATTCCGTGACCGCCAGTTTACACGGAGGCTGGGCACCCATCTTTGCAGTCTGGGGCCTCGTTCGGCTCCTCTGGGGCCTACGACGGCGTCCCCACCGTTGACCGAGCGCCGTCATCATCATTGCTCCGCACCGCCGAGTCGTCGGCCATGGCGCGCCGACCCAGACGCCGCCACGGTTCGCCAAGATCGACTTTGCCACTTATGACGGCACGGAGGACCCGCTTAACTGGCTCAACCAGTGCGACCAGTTTTTCCGTGGGCAGCGCACGCTCGCGTCGGAGCGCACTTGGCTGGCATCCTACCACCTCCGCGGTGCAGCCTAGACATGGTACTACGCCCTCGAGCAGTACGAGGGCGGCATGCCCCCATGGGAGCGCTTCCATGAGATGTGGCTCCTTCGTTTTGGGTCGCCGATCCGTGGGGGCTGCCTGGCCGCGTTGGGCCGCCTTCCCTTCACCTCTACGGTGCAACACTACAGCGACCGCTTTCAGGCCCCGGCATGCCACGCGTCCGGTGTGACGGCTCACCAGTGGGCCGAACTCTTCGTCGGCGGTCTTCCAAATCATATCTGCGTGGACGTCGAGCTACAGGGACCCCAGGACCTCCAGATGGCCATGTACTACACCCGCGTGTTCGAGCGCCGCGCGGTGGCCATGCAGCAGGCATCACCGTTCTGGGCCATTGGGTCGCTAACCGAACCAGATGTTCCCGCGCAGGGTCGGCCTGCTCAGGCTTCCGCTGCACCCCTCGCCGCGACCGCGGCGCGCCCATTCTGCCGGCTCACCTCGGCCGAGCTACTCGAGCGTCGCTGCCAAGGGTTGTGCTTCAACTGCGACGAGCCCTACACGCCCGGCCACGTCTGCCCGCGACTCTTCTACCTGGAGGCTGCAGACTACATTGAGGAGGACGCCGTCGCCGCCGACTTGACCGCCCCAGCTGTCGCAAAGGTGTTTGACGCTGGTTGATCACCTCGAGGAGTTCAGCAAGCGCTTCCCCACCTTACAGCCCGAGGACGAGCTATTTGTGCAGGCCGGGAGAAGTGTTATGACTGTCATATTAGGGGCTTAGCCCAGTGGGTTGTGGGCCAAGTTATCTTATCGTTATTAGGGGCTTAGCCCGATTATCTTATCGTTTGCTTAGGAGTCAAGTAAACCTCTCTATATAAGGAGAGGAGATGTATCAATCTAATCAAGTAAGAAGCAATAAGTATTTGCTCGGCTTCCCTTAGGAAGCCGGGAGACCTAACCCTAGCCACTCTCGCGTCCGCCGTCGCACCTGCCGCAAGGATGGTGCCCAGCCGCCGGCCGCCGCGCAATCTCATCCGACCTCCTCCCTCCTTCCCTTACAGGCTACAGCCTAGACCGGGTAGAACCTTAGTTTGTACCAGAACCAAAAGGGGGCGACACATAAGGTCTCACACGAAACTTTAATGGCAAGCACGTGGTGATGATAAATGGTTGTGGTAAATGGTTGTGTCAATATGCAATGGCTGTATGAACTCTGTATAAACTTTAGATAATACTACCTATCTTCGATCTGTATGGGTTGTAAGAACCTCCGGGACCTCGACGGCAGTGATGGAGGACCTTGGCAGCGGTGTCCCGACGGTGAACCGGAGGTCCGCAATGAACGCGGAGGCGGCGGCTCCTCCAAGACCTGCGCGGCGGCAAAGGGATCCGCAATGGAGGCTCCTCCAGGACCTCGGCGGTGGCAAAGGGGTCGGCGGCTAGGGCGTGGTTTACGTCGGCGTAGCGAATAGATCGGTGGCGGCCAAGGTGGCTGGGGCATGGTTATCGTCCTCGTAGCGAGAGGATCAAGAGGGCAGTCTGGATGGACTGTTTTTTTCCGCGAGGAGACCTCGCTCCATCGTTCGTGCGAGTCGGCCGTGATTTTTTTTCATCCGTTATTTCCGTTTGACAGATGATAGCTATAGTTTAGTCAGATTTTTTCTCGTGGGAGGGGATTTGCTAGGTGGTCTTCGTTGGTTTTCTTGGTTGCGACGGGATTGTTACGTGGGAGGTGGGAGAAGGACGAGAGAAACCAGACGAAGCCTCGACGGTTGTGTTTTTTTCCTAGTGGATCTAAGTATGGAAGGGATCGGTGGAGAAATAAATCGGAGAGGGAGGTGATCTGTTTGGAATATGGTATTATTTTTGAATTCATAATTACCAAATATTTACATAATTGAATTGAGTCGACACCTATCAAAGCAAGCACGAATAAATGGAAGGAGTATCAGACGTGATTCGGTTTTAAGTGCGAAGAAGAAGAAATTAACGTGGGAAGGGTGGTGGGAGGTGAGATGAAAAAAACCGAACAAAAAAACCCAGACGGAAGTGGTGGGACTATTCAACCAACTCGTCCATTAGGAGTAGAGATGTGGGTCATCCCAAAAGTAATGTTTTAAATCATAGAAGATTTTTTTTCTTTTGTTGGTATGTAAAGCTAGGTGGTAAATATTTAGTAACAATATAATTAGCATGGTTAGCATACTAAGGTGTACTATTAGAAACATTTATTGTAGCTAATTTCTCATCAGAAAAACTATCATCAATGGGTAGTGGGTAATCAAGGACATTCTCTAGCCTAGAAAAGTTATCAGCTACGGGGTTCTCCGCTCCTTTCCTATCAATGATATGCAAATCAAATTCTTGTAGCAAGAGGACCCATCGAATAAGCCTAGGTTTAGCATCCTTATTTTCCAAAAGATATTTTAATAGCAGCATGGTCGGTGTGAACAATTACCTTTGAATCTACAATATTGGATCTAAATTTATCACAAGCAAACACCACTGCTAGAAATTCTTTTTCAGTTTTAGCATACACTACAGGAATCAAGCACTTTGCCATCTGCCATGGCTGACGGCAAAGGCATGCCTAGCGGACGGCAAAGGCCTTTGCCATCAGCCAGCAGACGGCACCACGTCCGGCTGAACGAGCTACGGCAAAGGGCACTTTGCCATATGCTGGCGGATGGCAAAGATGCAAAGGCCTTTGCCGTCAGCCAGCAGACGACAAAGGGCATGGATGGCACAGGTTAGGCTTAGGTCCGTTAAGGGATTAACGACGTGCTTTGCCGTCTGCTGGCAGACGGCAAAGACCTTTGCATCTTTGCCATCTGCCAGCGGACGGCAAAGTGGCCAAATAGGCTAGCCCAGGTAGCTGCCACATGGCTGGCTATGTCGTCTACTAGCAGACGACAAAGATGCAATCTGCCAGCAGACGGCAAAGCAACCATATAGGCCAGCCCAGTGCCCCCCTGGTTGCACAGGTAGCTGCCACGTGGCAGCTTTGCCATCTGCTGGCAGACAGCAAACCTCTTTGCATTGCCCCTGTTTTGTCTATTTTTCTTAAATTCAATCAATTTCACATACATACATACATACATACATATATATATATATATACTTCCAACAAGCATACATATCCCTACCATATGGATATGATCATCCAACACATATAACATACCAACTCAAAAGTCCATATCCAACATATATATAGCCAATATATATCCAACAACAAGCATACAATGGTTTCATCCATACATACATATATAGGTAGCAAGTTTCACATTGTTCATCCTACAAAATCAAAACAAAAGGGAAGGACAAGGAGAAGAGTAGAATCCATCAATGCAAGCTTCCGTGATCTAAAGCAAATCTGCAAATTGGGAAAGAAGAAAGTTAGAAGAAGAAGAAGAAGAAGAAGAAGAAGAAGAAGAAGAAGACTAGAAGAAGAAGTAGTAGTAGTAGTAGTAGAAGAAGAAGACAAGTAGTAGTAGTAGTAGTAGTAGTAGTAGTAGTAGTAGTAGTAGTAGTAGTAGTAGTAGTAGTAGTAGTAGTAGTAGTAGTAGAAGAAGAAGAAGAAGAAGAAGAATTTTTCTTCTCTTTCTTTTTCTCCTCTTCTTTATCTTCTTCTTCTTCTAAGTAAGGTAACCTAGGTAATTATGCCATTTTTTAAGCTAAGCTAGGTAAAAAATGCGAAGTGTAGGTCATTTTAGCGCTAAGCTAGGTAAATAGGTCATTTTGGAGCTTAGTCAGGTTATTATGTCATTTTCTAGGAAAATAAGTAAGTCTATGTCATTTTGGAGGTAACTAAGATTATTATGCCATTTTTGACCTAAGTATGCTAAGTATGTCATAAATGAACTAAAGAAGCTAAGTATATGCCATTCTTGAGCTAACATAGATAGTTATGCCATTTTTGAGCTAACTAAGCATATTCATTCATTTTGGAGGACAAAATGGTAAGTGTAGGTCATTTTAGAGTTATCCTAGTTAAAATCGGTCATTTTGGAGGTCGGTAAGGTAATTTTGTCATTTTGGAGGAAAATAAACTAATGATATGATAGTTTGGAGCTAAACCAAGTTTATTATGCTATTTTTTACCTAAGTATGCTAAGTATGTCATAAATTAACTAAAGAAGTTAAGTATAGGTCATTTTTTAGCTAACCTCGGTAGTTATGCCATTTTTGATCTAACTAAGAATATTTATTCATTTTGGAGGACAAAATGGTAAGTGTAGGTCATTTTAGACCTATCCTACTTAAAGTAGGTCATTTTCGAGCTAGGTAAGGTTATTTTGTCATTTTGAAGGAAAATAAACTAATTATATGCCAGTTTGGAGCTAAACCAAGGTTATTATGACAGTTTGGAGCTGCGTTTCTAGAATTTTTTCATCTGTTCACTGTCGAAAAGTTTTTTTTCCAATCCGAGGTGGTACTAAACTTTTGTGCATCTATCCGTTATAAAAAAAAAAGGTTTATCCAGAATTCTACAAGTGGGCCGCGCGCTCCTGCCCAACAAATCTAGCCCAGTAATTATCTTGCCCATGCAGTTGAAAAGACCTTATTTGTTGCACAGGGCAACAAATAGTTAAAGCTACGCACAGGTCGCCCAAGACTGGGCCTGCCCATTTTTATTTTTTCAATGTTCTGTTTATATTTATATTTTTCTGTTCCTTTTCTTTCCTATTTATTTTTCACATTTCCCTTATTTACTTTTATTTTTCCGTGACCTAAGAATTTACAAAAATACTTAGGATTTCAATTTGTGTTCGAATATTCAAAAAAAATCATAATAAAAAAATTATTTTCAGAAAATATTCGAAACTTTTCAAAAATATCATTTCAGAATTTGCTTAACATTTAAAAAAATGCTCCTTTTGTTTTTAAGGAAATTGTGTTTTTCAAAATTGATTGACATTTTTTTTATGAAAATCAACTTTATAAAATCTTCCACATTCAAAGAATATTCTTATTTTAGTGAAATATTCACAAATACATAATAATGTTTGCTTCAAAGAATTTATTTTCTAAAATTGATCTAAATGACCCTTTTTTAAAAAATCAAAAATCTTGTTTTTTTATAAAAGCTTGATGTTTTCAAAATTTTGTTTGTGAATTTAAAAAATTATTTCTGTTTCTAATTTTGTTCATGTTTGTTCCTCTATACCAATACCTACTAATACTAATAAAGCGAGGTGCATTTCTCTAACTGTTTCATCCGTTCACCGCTGAAAAGTTTTTTTCCCTATCCGAGGTGGTACTAAAGTTTTGTGCATCTATCCGTTATAAAAAAAGGTTTGTCCAGAATTCTACAATTGGGCCACGCGCGCTCCTGCCCAACAAATCCGGCCCAGTAATTATCCTGCCCATGAAGTTAGAAAGACCTTATTTATTGCACAGGGCAACAAATAGTTAAAGCTACGCACAGGTCGCCCAAGACTGGGCCTGCCCGATTTTATTTTTTCAATGTTCTGTTTATATTTATATTTTTTTGTTCCTTTTCTTTCCTATTTATTTTTCATATTTCCCTTATTTATTTTAATTTTTCCGTGACCTAAGAATTTAACGAAATACTCAGAATTTCAATTTGTATTTGAATATTCAAAAAAATGTTCATAATTAAAAGAAATATTTTCAAAAATATTCGAAACTTTTCAAAAATATCGTTTCAGAATTTTCTTAACATTTAAAAATTCTCATTTTGTTTTTAAGAAAATTGTGTTTTTCAAAATTGTTTGAATATTATTTTATAAAAATCAAATTTTATAAAGTCTTCGACAGTCAAAGAATATTCTTATTTTAGCGAAATATTCACAAATACATAATAATGTTTGCATCAAAGAATTTATTATCTAAAATTGATCTAAATGACCCTTTTTAAAATAATCAAAAATGTTTTTGTTTTTATAAAAGCTTGATGTTTTCAAAGTATTGTTTGTGAATTTCAAAAATTATGTCTGTTTCTAATTTTGTTCATGTTTCTTCCAAAAATAAACAGATTTTTCAAAACAAAATGTTCGCAATATTTCAAAACTGATTGGGATTTCAATTTTTTTAACATTTCCATGAATATTTGGCACTTTATATTTCTTTGAATGTTCAAAAAGAATCTAATAATATTTTGAATCTGACTCTAGAGTATTTTCTTAAATATATGCACTTGCCATTGGTTAGCAGCGCGCGTTTGTCCTATGCTCGTTAGCAATAAATTTAAAAAATTGTGGGCATGTGCCAATAAAGAGAATATGTTGTTTGGCTCTACTTCGAAAAAAAGTGAGCATACGAGCGCTAAAATAATCAACGAGAATAAACTATCATAAAGAAGGAACATTCATCCGATTACTCCGTCGTGGGAGAGAGTGGTCGAAGCATTTGTGTCCCGAACATCGCCGCGCATCCACCTAATGAGGAGGCATGCACAATCCCGAGATGCAGGCAGACCAGGAGGAAAAACGGCACGAGTTGGATGCTCACCGCCATGCCAACTAATCCCATCACTATGAAGATTTCGCGAGCCAAACATGTTCAACAAGAAGACCACAGCTCCTTGCTCTGTCACCTACTATTGTGGAGACCATTTTTGGTAGACACATCAATTATCTTTCCTATTGCTTATCGCAACAAAAATATCTCTCCGCTGTAACACATTCGTATGCGTTCGTCTGCTAGAAAAAAGGTTCTTCTTCCAGAATTTTGTACATGGGCCGGACACTGTGGCCCAGCAAAGCCAGCCCACTTATTTTTCTGCACATGTAGCTGGGAAAATTCTATTTTCCGCACAACACAACAAATAGTCGGAGCTTCGCGCAAGACAACCAATAATGTGTTGTCCCATATTTCTTTGTTTCTTTGTTTTATTTCTATTTTTATTCTGCTTCCCCTATCTCTTTTTTCAATTCAAAATTCTCAACAAAAGTTTAGAATTTCAAAAAATAATCATATATAGAACATATTCAAAATTCAAAAGTTTTGTTGCTATTTTCAATAAATATTTGGAAATTAAAAAAAGTATCCCATTTTTTGACATTTCTAAAAAGAAAATGCCAAATGAAAAAATGCCTTCAAACAAAAAAACAAATAATGGGCTGGCCCATTTTCCTTTGTTTCTTTATTTTACTTCTATTTTTATTCTCTTTCCTCTATCTCTTTTTTCACTTACATGTTTAGTTTTATTATAGAATTTATTTCATAAATTCAAAATTCTCAAAAAAATGTTCAAATTTCAAAAATAATAAATAAATTATAGAAATGTTCAAAGTTCCAAAATTTTGTTGCTATGTTCAAAGAATATTCGGAACTTGAAAAAAGTTTCCCATTTTTCGAGATTTGTATAAAGAAAATGGCAATTTAAGAAATGCTCCAAATTTGAAAAATATTCTTGTTTTAGTGAAATTTTCACAATTCAAAATAATGTTAAAAGATAAACATTTTCGAAAAATGTTATGAAGTTTCAACACATGTTCCCATTCTAAAAATATGTTCACAAATTCAAATAATGTTCATGTTTTTTTTAAAAAAAATTGGTGTTTTCAGAAAATGTTTTGAATTTTAAAAAACTTCCCCTTTCAAATTTTGTTTGCATTTTTCTGTAGGTGTACATAATTTTCGAAAAAATGTTCAAGATTTAAAAAATGGTTCATGTTTCATACAATATTCAGAAACTTCATACCTTAAAATCTCCTCGATTGAAAGAAAAAGTAGATTTAAGAATTCATGGGCCATCTCTGGCGTATGATGTAACAGAACTCTTAAATGCCCTAGATCATCGAATGGAAAATTAGCGGATTGATTACTTCCCACGTGGGGAAACCGAGAAGCTAAATGTTCTTTGTTCACGTGCGCACATGGCTTTGTTTGCACATATAATTCTCACTAACTTTAAATACATACTAATTTTTCTCCCGGTGCAACGCACGGGCATATGTGCTAGTTATGTCATAAATGAACTAGCTAAGCTAAGTATAGATCATTTTTGAGCTATCCTAGATAGTTATGCCATTGTTTTAGCTAACTAAGCATATTAAGTCATTTTAGAGGAAAAAATGCTAAGTATAGGTCATTTTATAGCTATCCTAGGTAAAATATGTCATTTTGGAGCTAAGTAAGGTTATTATGTCATTTTGGAGGAAAATAAGCTAAGTATACATCATTTTGGAGGTAAATAGGTAATTTCTTAAGCTAAGTATGCATTTCTTAAGCAAAACACTTGGGAAAACTTACCATCATCACGGAGATGAAGGACCGGTCGCGGTTGCACCAGTGCCAGACAGAGAAGGATCAGTCGATGCTTGTCGGGAGGCATGCTGCACCAAAGATCATTTGCATTGTCTCCTTACCACGATGCAACTCAAATGTGAATACTAGTAACTAATGACCATTCAAACGAAACTCACCGTGGGCGCTATACCCATCTGGGGCATCAATAGAGGGGTCTGACTGTTGTTCTAGCACATGGTCTACACATTTTGTTTTCACGAGTCAGTCATATTAGTTAGTAATGAAATGAACATTACATGCATGATTTGGCTAATATGCAGGAGAAACTTACCACGAGGATCTCATATAGGGCCCGGTGAAACGCGTCGTTCCGGTTCCTCTCCTCCTCCAACAGCCTAGCCGTCCTCTCCTCCATGTCCTTCTCCCTCTCCGCCGCCGCCTGTTTGCCTCCGCTAGAAGCTCCTGGGCCCTAGCTTCGATGGCAAGCTCCATTGGCCGTGGACGAGGCCTTATCTCAGGATCGGAGCTCGTCTGGCGCTTCTTGATCTCCGGGAGAGTTCTAGGACAGCGTATCAGTCCATCCCCAATGGCTACCGAGCCATGGTACCTCCCGTCACCAGATAGCATCACGATCTTTGGATCAAAAGGACTCTGGCTCAGGTTGAAGTCCTCCCCTTTCCTCGTCTTCCCAACGTCTCTGTACCTCATGAGCTTGTTGTGGGAGGAGATGTTGGTGAAGCTCTCTGGATGATCGAGCTCAGACTCAGAGAATGCCTTGGCGTTCTTGTACGGGGCATTATGGCCATGGCATAGAGGTCGAACAGCGGTGGCACCTCCTTCTTGTTGTGTCGCGCCTAAAAGAGAGGAACAAAATATTAGTTAAGGGCTCAAGCTAGCATGAAGAATGAAATTGCATTAATCATGAAGCAAACCACATACCTAGTGATCCCTGTACTCAAACAGGTTGGAGCTCCCTTGATGGTGTGGCACACCTTGCATTTGGGTACACTTATCATTGGCCTTGTTGTCGACGGCTAGCCATTAGGAAGAGCACCACTCATCCACCAACGGCTCGCAACAGTCCATCCTATCTGCACACCATCTCGGGGGCACCTAAGTTAGACAAGAGAAATTTCAGCGCTATGCCTATGAATCAAATCAAGGAAACTAAGTACAAGGCCTTAACAATAGGTAATTACCTTCATGTACTTCTCCTTACTAAGGAACTTGGTGCATCACTTCTTCTTGGACCTCTTAATGTTAGTCGAGGTGTAGTAGCCTCGAGCAGCCTCCACCCGAGCCTCGTGTCGTATGTTCTGAAGTAGGCGCTTGCACTCGGCTTCGACAACCATAGCCGCGTCCGCCTCGTGTTCCTCAAGACACCTGTAAAAGGTCTGCAATCAAACAAGACACCACTGATTAGTACAATCAATAGGTATTGTTGATTTTTAATTCTGTAAAGGAGAAATTACCCAAAATGTCCGGATCACGATGTCGGCCACCGTCTCGCACAAGAGACCGTCGACCCTCTCCTCCGGCGGGGCCGAGGCAACCAAGTAAAGCTCTGAGCTCAGTGCTAGCTGTGGAACCTCACCCTCACCTAGTAATGTGACACGCCCCGGGAAGTTCTGCCGGCAAAGCACACCAAGGACCTGGTTGGGCCTGTGGACACCACGGGCGTGTATCCAACCCCTGCAGTATGACAAGGCCAACACATTAGAGATTAATTTGAAGAAACGTGATGGAAAAATGTTAAAAAAGAGTAAATGCACTTACTTCTCCCCATTAGGCACAATCAAACATCTCTCATTGCGGGTCGACGGCACGGGCGGGGCTTCTACCACCACGCTGGTAGACCTTCTTGCCCCCCTCAACCAGCTCGCCCTCGCTATAGCTATCCTCAGAGAAGCTATCCTCGCCACCATCAGCATGACCACTAGCCTCCGGAGTCAGGTGGGACGAAGACTCTGGGACCGGAGTCGCGTAGGACGAAGACTCTGGGGCCCGAGTCTCATGGGATGAAGGATCGGTGACCCAAGGCTCGTCGGCCCGAGGCTCGTGGACCGGATTCCGAGACGGGTCCACGTCAGACGGAGCAGAACTATGCTCGGGAATCAGCTGGGGGTGGCGGCGAGGAAGGCGTAGGGGCCTTCCTACCTCTCCCACCACCACGTCCACCTCTAGAACCCCTCTTCGTCTTCCTCCGAGCTCTCACGGCCGAAGAAGAAGCGCCCGCCGGTGGTGTCGGCATACTGTCTAGCAGCGCTCTCCGGAGGTGTTGGGGTGGAATAGAAGCACACCTCCCAGCACGCGCCGAGGAAGGAGGCTCAGAGAGCTCTCGACCCGCGCCCACCATCTGCCAACACCTGCAATGACAAAGAGTAAACGAAATTAGTACAACATAAACATAATAAAAAAAATTAAGTGTATCATCATCTTGAACATATTAAAAAATTTGAATACCTAATAACATGAACTAATTAATAATATATATTTACATTATAATAATTGAATACCTAACATTACTAATAGTACTCTTCATCGTCCATATATGCTCTGGGGTCAATAAATGCATCATCGTCATCACTATCAGTAATGATGTGCTCATCATCATTGTCAATAAATGCATCAACATGTTGAAGGCATCCTTTACGTAATCGGTCAAGCATTGACAGGTCATCCACAGCAGTAACCTCTTCTAGTTCCGGCTCTTCTTGTTCCGACTCAAGGGTGAAGTTGGATTCATTGTCGATGTCTACTTCAATATTCTGGTGTGAAGTAGAGCGGTTCTTGAAAAGTTTTTTGGAAAGATGTGTTTTTTGGAAGAATTCTCCTTCATATGTGTCTTGGTAATGTGAGGTTCATAATCCTCTTCATTGGGGGGAGGTGGTCTAACACATGGCGGCACTTCATAAACGACATCCCAACTATTGAGATTTGGATCACTTTGACATGCCCATAGTAGATAGAGAACTTGGGTTGCCTTTTGATCCGTAATATAGACATCGGGAACATCCAAATGGGTGCTTTTGTTTGGTTTCCACTAGCCCTATATTTTCATGAGTCCTTCTAGTCTCCTTCAGCTAGAACCAATAATATTTGAAGACTACGACGTTTGGTGGGTTTGCACCATAGAATTGAAGTTCATAAATTGCTTCAACTCTTCCATAATACTCAGTATCTCCTTCGCCGATAGCAGAGACACAACATGTTGTAGACTTTTGGTCGGCCATAGATAGATCTTTGCCATAGGTACGAAAGCAATACACGTTGATGTCGTATTTGTCAAATGAGCGGACCTTAAAGTCAAGACCATTAGCGACTTGTCTCAATTCGGTGTCCATAAACTCTAAATTAGCCTACAAGTTTAGTACGAAAGGATTGTTGCATTAGCTGCAAATTAGACAAAGAAATGAAATGGTCTAACTGAAAATACCATTTGTTTGAACCAAGAGATGAAACCGGGATAGCCGCCTCCATGCTTTGCCAGAAGCTCATACTTTTCGACGGAATCCTTTTGGATCACCATTCCATACAAGAATTTGGCAACGTATCGACTATATCAAATATATCCGGGAATAAGATCAGTTCAAAGGAATTAGAAGTTGCGAAACAATGTACTGAGAACTTATTCGATGTACGGCCGCACTTCTGTTAGGTTGTTCAAGATATACAACGAAATGGTCGATCATTCTTCGACATCCAACGAATAGGGATTAGAAGCACCGGCTGGTGCGAGATTCCCTTTGAATAGGCTGAGGTTGGATCCACCCTTTTTAGGGTCGCCAGCATTATACCGAGGCTTCGTATTATGCAAATGACAATTTTTGGCTTGGTAGTGCGCTGTCACGAAGATTGCCGCCTCCTCAGTAATGAATGCCTCGACCATCGATGCTTCAATTCTATGTTTACTTTTACATTTTGCTCAAAGCGTCTTCTGCATCCTCTTAGTTGCGTAGCACCAATGATCTTGCACGCCCCCCAAATCTTGCCTCAGTCGAGAGAAGCAAAATCAAGTGCTGCATTGGACTAAAGAAGCCCGGCAGAAAGATCTTCTCTAACTTGCAGATCAACTCTGGTGCCAACTCTTCCATTTCTTCTAGCAGGTCAGGCGATAGTTCCTTCGCACAAAGAACACGGAAGAAATAGCTCAGCTCTGTCAGTACTAGCCATTCATCCTCAGGGATGAAGCCACACAACATCACTAGCATTACCCGCTTAATCCATATGTGCAATTCATGACTCTTGAGACCAAATATCTTCAATTTTTCAAGACTCGCTCCCCTCTTTAGATTTGCTGCATACCCATCGAGGAACATCAACTGCATTTTCACCCACAAGATAATTTCCCTCATGGCTAGCCTTCCAAGATTGAACCATGACTTTGGCTTTTTCCAGTTCTGCTTTCCTTTCAGTGGTTGCATGTATTGTAACGGTCTATCACATAGCGCCTCCAGATCTACTCTAGCCTTAGTATTATCCTTTGACTTCTCCTCTATGCCGAACAATGTACCAAAAAGTGCCTCGACGATATTCTTTTTAGTGTGCATCACGTCGATGTTGTGTGGGCAAAGGGGGTCTTTGAGGTAAGGCAGATCCCACAAGCATGTCTTTTGAGTCCAGGCGTGTTTCGAATTATACCCCTTGAAATACCCTGAACGCTCTGGATCTGGCCTGAGAGCGTTTAACAGATCTAGGGTCTCTTGTCCTGTCAACGGAGGTGGTGCAGTGTTTTTGACAACTTTACCTTTGATGAAGTTCTTCTTCTCTTTTCTGAACTTATGGCAAGGATCCAGGAACTGTCTATGCAAGAAAACTTGCGACCGGCTTGAAGCCAACGAAACTCAAGAGCTCCCTTGCATGTGGGGCATGGGAACCTTCCATGCACACACCAGCCAACGAATAGCGCATACGCCGGCAAGTCATGCATCGAGTACATGTACCAGACACGCATTAAGAAGTTCTGTTTGCTATAGGCGTCATATGTCTTGAACCCATTATCCTAGGCTTCTTGCAATTCGTCCTTTAGCGGCTGCACGTACACATTCATATTCTTCCCCGGATAGTTGGGCCCTGGAATTATCAACGTCAGGAAAATGTTCTTTCTTTCCATAATTTGTCCGGGGGGAAGATTGAGTGGAATGACAAATATGGGCCAACAACTGTATTGGGCTGCCATCAGACCCAACACACTGAACCCATCCGTGCTGATGGCGACTCAAGGATGCCTCGGATCTGCCGCTTTGTCCTCATGTAATGCATCGAAGCGCTTACTCGCTTCACCGTACGATGTGTGCACCATCATCAGCTTCCCATCAGCATCTAGCTGGGTTCTTTTGCCCGTTTTGTGCCATGTCATCTGTCTAGCCGTCTCTTCGACCATGAAAAGACGTTGAAGTCTTGGTACGATTAGCATATACCGAAGAACATTAACGGGAATTTTGGCCTGCGTCTTCTCACCCATACCGTTGCCTACCACAACTACCTAGATGACTTCCAAATGGGACAATAGTTCAAGTCTGCATACTGAAGCCTAAATAAGGCACATCCTTTCTCACAGCCATGTATCTTCTCATAGGGCATCTTAAGAGCACAGAGGATTTTGTCTGACTGGTACAGGTTTGCAGGTAGTACATGGCCTTTGGGTAGAAAACGTCCAAATATTGTCAGCATCGCATCATAGCATTCTCTACCTAGGTTGAATTGAGCCTTCAGAGCCATTATTTGTGAGATGGCAGTTAAAAAAGCTCAGTGTGCTCGTGGAAAGGACGTTTTGAAGAATCCAACATTTCATTGAAGGCCTTTGCAGATTCCTCCATCTCCTTGTCCGAGTCCCAAGGATCATCAAAGTTTTGCACTATGTCTTCTATCCCGGTACCATGCTCGTCGGTGCGACGATGAACCACCTCAGCTCTGGCACGTTGGGCAGACTCACCATGAAATGTCCAGAACGTATAACCAGGCGTAAAACCAAACTTCTGTAGGTGTTTACTCATTACAAGCTCATCCCTCCTATGATAGTTGTCGCACCGGGCACAGGGGCACCAGCTTATTGTCTGGCCATTTGCAAATGCGGTTCTCACAACCCCCCTAGTTTTTGTTAACCATTCATCTGCCATGTCTTTCTGACTAGTGTGACCGGTGTACATCCACGCACGATCACTCATATTGCATAGCTACTGGACACACAAGAAATATATACATAATTTAGCAAACCATGTCCATCAGTTAATGGAGTTCGTCACTTTTATTACATCCATGCAACCTAGACGCTAATAGGTAAATATAGGTCCTAATCCCAGCCGAGTATGTGTAGATTGGGTTCGTTTTCCATGCTCTGCTCCGGATCCGATGCAAAATTTTGGCAGCACCTCCCCGTTGTTATCCTTATACATGTCTCAGCAATAAGCAGAGAGGATGTGTACCCGGAGAACAATAGTGAGGCACTGACAAAATTATGCATCAGATCCGGAGCAGAGCATATGGGAAAACGAACCCAATCAACACATACCCATGCTATCCATGGACAACATTGGACAATTCGAAAGAATCACGGTTATAAATATGCAAATGCATGCATATTTATAGATGTAACCCTTTCGAACGGGAGACGCATAGTGGTCACGCATACTGATGATTGAAGACACCTATAGCTAGCCAGTTTCATCAGCTCGAAGACCGGAATAGAGCAAATGAAGGGGGGGAGATGTCATTTGTGCTCACCCACAAACGCAGGGGCGGAGATCGTCAAACGCAGGGGCGGAGGTTGTCGAACACCAGAACCTATCAGCGATGGAACAACTGCACATTTAAAACCACCTTATCAACACAAATATGATGTTTTTTATAACAAAATCAAAATATATATGACCTAACTCATAATTCACAAATATATGACCCTGTTGGCCTCTAGAAGGCCGAAGAGCACCTTTTTGGGAGGTGTCGGGGTGTCGAGGGTGTCGTGTCGGGGTCGGGGTGCTGTGTCGGGGTTGGGGGTGTCGGGGGTCGGGGTATTGGTGGTGCTGTGTCGGGGTCGGGGTGCTGTGTCGGGGTCGGGGGTGCCGTGTCGGGGTCGGGGTGCTGTGTCAGGATCGGTGTGTCGGGGTGTCGTGTTGGGGTCAGGGTGTCAGGGTGTCGTGTCGGGGTTAGGGGGTCGGAGTGTCGTGGTGTTGGGGGTGTCGTGTCGGGATCAGGGTGTTGGGTTGCCGGTCATGTGTTCTTCTTGTTCTATTCTCCTGATCTTCTTCTTCTTCTTCTTCTTCTTCTTCTTCTTCTTCTTCTTCTTATTCTTCTTCTTCTTCTTCTTCTTCTTCTTCTTCTTCATCATCATCTTCTTCTTCTTCTTCTTCTTCTTGTTGTTGTTGTTGTTGTTGTTTATTTTCCTTTTTCCTCTCCTTCTTTCTCTTCTTCTTCCTTCTTCCTCTTGTCTTCTTTTTCTTCTTCATTTTCCTTATTTTCCTTTTTCCTCTCCACTTCTACTTTTTCTTCTTTTCTTCGTTTTTTTCATCTCACAAAATGTACTAATAACCTAAAATATGACTAACCTAAAATCTACTAACCTAAAATATGACTAAATATTAAAAACTAACCTAAAATCTACTAACCTAAAATGCACTAACAGTACAACCTAAAAACTACTAACCTAAATTCTACTAACAGTACAACCTAAATCAAAAAATAGCAAGAAAAAAAGAAAAAAATTAAGAACCTCACAAGGGGGCGGCTGGACAGAGCGGCAACGGGCGGCGGGGGGCGGAGCGGCGACAGGCGGCGGGGCACCGGGGCTGCCGGCGGTCTTGGCGGGGTGACGTGTGGTCGGGGTCGCGCAGCGGCTGGACGGTGCGGTGGGGTTCAGGGGCGGCGAGGGCGGTGGGAGTCGGGGGCGGCAGCTGGCAGGTTTCGGGGTCAGGAAGAGGAGAGAGAGCGGGAGAGAAGAGAGAGAGGAGGTGGGGGTGGGCCATTAGAGCCATTAACTATTACTTTCTTTGTCTTCTGCTGGCGGACGGCAAAGATTCTTTGTCGTCCGCCAGCAGAGGGCAAAGAGGTCGGGTGACCGTTGTAGTGTACTGGCATCCAGTGGACCCCACCGACACCTCTTTGTCGTCTGCTGGCAGACAGCAAAGAATCTTTGTCGTCCACTAGTAGCGTAGGTTTTTTCACACTAGTAGCGCAGGGTACCGCGCTACTGCTACGAGGCTACAGCTATTTTTTAGTAGTAGCGCATTTTTTACCCCGCGCTACAGCTAAGAAGTTAGTAGTAGCGTGTGCAACCCACGCTACTACTATTCTGCACCTACGCTACTACTATCTAATTACTAGTAGCACACCATTTTGCCCCATCTCTACTGCTAACTAATTAGAAAATAAAAAAATAAAAATTAGATGCAATATTCATGGATGGAAATCAAGACACGTCTAGTGCAACGGTCACATAACCATCTTAGCAATTGCAACGTTCATGGATGTAACATTGAACATCTCAACTCAAAGACATCACCAGATCCCATTTAACATCATACGCGAACAACCAGACCACTTCTCTAGATGTATCTACCAAAGCCTCGGAGTTCAAACTCCGATGGACCTGAACCCTCCCTCCCCCCGGAGGGTGGCGTTGGTGTCGGGGTCCTCCACCTTGGCAACCTCTAGCGTCGCAATCACCTAGACGATCATCTGCGTGACGCAGTCTCTGGGCTTCACTATGAAGTCCGCCCCTCAGGGGTTGAAGAGCACGGCACCCACCGGGATGTGGTAGTCCTGCGTTATCTCTCCGGCTTGAAGAGCGTTTCCGGTGGTGTGGAGGTAGTATTGTTTTATCTTTCCTCCTTGGTTGCCGTACCTGCAAAAAGGAGAAGACAATATCAACGACCCAATCAACCGGTGGCATCAAACGATCATCACTGCGCAAAAGATTTTGGTTATGACTAGTTGTTGCTGAACCAAAAACATTTGAAGTTTTGAAAGCATGGATGCAATGCAGTGTATGTAAATTTGAAGTTTCGGAACAGAATCACGAACTACCTAGACCAACTCAAAAGTTCAGAAATTAATGGCAGCTCTAAGAACTGTTTGACTTAAGTTAGGGCATCTTAACCTAGTGCACTCAATAATAGTACACTTAATACCTGGGATTTGCTTGGGAAGGCCCAATTTTGAACATAAAAAAATGAACGGTAGCACTAGTTTGTGGTGTTCGCAAATGATTCATTCTGAAAATCTGTTCTCATCAGAGAAGCAAAACTTTCAGGTGAACTGAAGTGGTGAACAGTTCTATGCAATATAGAGCATGCGCCTTATTTGGGTGGAAAAGAAACTATCTACTGCAGCAAACTATAAATTCAATATCCAGATATCTAGAATGAAAAGAACAAAGGTTACTGCACTATTTTAGCCGCTACATGTTTCAGTTTGATTATCCAGATATATAGAGCATGCTACCTGAATTTAACACTAGAAATTTCAGAGATTCAGAGCAATATTGGATTAATTTGCTAGGATTTCCATAGGTAAAGGCCACTGGCGGCTAGATCCCCTACAAGTCCTACCTGAAGTGAAAAGAATGATTTTTATTTTCAATTGCAAGTGCTCAGTTTTGACTTAGTTACAACATTGTCAATGACTTGAAGATGAAGAGGACTGCTATTTTTGTTCATAACCAAACTCTAGTCCCTTGAAATCAACTATCAAAACTGAACCAGCATTACTACATATAATATACTGGATTCTGCAGCTAAGCTTAAGGATACAAAATTAATTGCCATCAAATCAAACAATGATTTGCCCAGCAGCAAATCCAAATACTAGATGGAAATGGTCCAGAATAACACCAGGGAGGTACAATTTATGGTAGTACATTTCATCATACTTGGCAACATCAGTAGGTCAGCAACAAATTATTGTTGATACAGTGGAGGCCAGCACCTAGCGTCCAGCAGCAGCTAGCAAGCACACACACAAATAGAGAACAAGTACACAGACAGAGTGACAGAGACACCAAACATGAACGCGCGCACGCCGCAGCAAGCACCAACAGAATAAGCACGACAGCATGCACCAAGCCAGCAAGAGCGGGAGGACTATACATCAGCACATCACCGGAAGAGAGCAGAGACCGAGAAGGGGCCGGGGGGATACCTTGTTGGTGAGTGCGAACAGGCAGCCACGGCGGCAGACACTCCTAGCGGCGGCGAGGCAAGTCCACAGAGCGGCGAGGCGAGTTCAGATGCCCGCGACAGAATCCAGGCAGCGGCGGCAGTGGTGCACTGTGGGGTCGCACCTGAATCCTCGATCCAATCTGCTATCCTCATAGTGAACACATCCATCCATGGCTTTAGGCCCGCACCTTGCAGCTTCTCCATGCCTGCCCCCTTCCTTCAACTGCCTGCACACAACCACGCGAACACACACACGCACCAGATCCAGGGAAGAAGAACAAGAACCAGAGGAAGAAGAAGATGCTTGTTTTGGAGAGGATCCCGTGCTGCTGCACCTCTGCCAGATGCGGGCTAGGGTTTCAAGCGGCGTTAGAGGTTGGGGGTAGAGTAGGCATCGGCGGCAGGATTGGGAGGAGCAGCGGCGAGGAGAAGATTGGGTGGGCATTGGAGGGAGAGAGGAGCGAGAGAACTCATCGCTTAGTCGCGGTGTGGTGCGACTAAGTGGTAGGGCATGTCGATTAGTTGTAGCGCGGGGGCACGGGTGCGGCGCTGCTACTAAGTAAAAGTGCATCATCCTACCCCCATCTATTCGTACTAGTAGCGTGCCTAAAAGAAACCAACACTGCTGCCAAGTCATACCAGTAGTGCGCTTTGTACCCAGCGCTACTGGTAATTACCAGTAGCGTGGGGACACAAACAAACGCTATTGGTAAACTTTTATGTATAAGCATTTTCCTAGTAGTGCTTCTTTGCCGTCTGCCGGTTCTTTGCCATCTGCTTTTTGGTAGCTGACGGCAAAGACCTTCTTTGTCGTCTCCTAGCGGATGGCAAAGAACTGACAGACGGAAAAATCCCTGATGCGAGTAGCGATAATTTCTTTGTGCACTGTCTAGAGTTTTACTTGCATAATGAATAACATTTAGTTTCTCATCAACTCTTTGTCCTAGAACAGCACCAACAACATAACCACTAGCATCACTCATAATTTCAAAAGGCAAGTTCCAATCAGGTGGTTGAACAATAGGTGCAGTAATTAAGGCTTTCTTGAGTGTTTCGAAGGCTTCTAAACAATCATCAACAAAAACAAAAAGAACATCCTTTTGCAAAAAGGTTTGTAAGAGGCCTAGAAATTTTAGAAAAGTATTTGATAAATCTCCTATAGAAACCAGCATGACCTAGAAAACTATGAAAACCTTTGATATCTTTAGGACATGGCATTTTCTCAATTGCATCAACCTTAGCTTTGTCCAACTCAATACCTCTTTCAAAAAATTTCTGGCCCAAAACAATACCTTCATTAACCATAAAGTGGCACTTCTCCCAATGAAGACAAGATTTGTCTGCTCACATCTTTGCAAAACTCGATCAAGATTGCTTAAACAATCATCAAAAGATTTCCCATAAACAGAAAAGTCATTGATACGTCTGCAACGTATATCTATAATTTTTTTATTGTTCCATGCTGTTATATGATCATTCTTGGATGTTTTACAATCATTTTCTAGTCATTTTATATCATTTTTGGTACTAACCTATTGTAATAGTGCCCAGTGCGAGTTGTTGTTTTCTGCATGTTTTTTACATTGCAGGAAATAAATACCAAACGGAGTCCAAACACAGCGAATTTTTTTGAGGATTTTTTTGGGCCAGAAGACATCCATTGGGCCAAGAAAGCACTAGGGGGTGCTCTGAGGGAGGGGGGCAGCACCCACCAGGGCACACCTGGGGGCCCAGGCGCGCCTAGGTGGGTTGTGCCCACCTCAGGTGCCTCCTGAACCACCTCTTTGCTCTATAAATATCTCAATATTACAAAAACCCTAGAAGATCGGCGAAAATCAATTTCAGCCACCACAGAGTCCAGAACCACCAGATCCAATCTAGACACCATCATGGAGGGGTTCACCACTTCTATTGGTGCCTCTCCGATGATGCATGAGTAGTTCTTTGTAGACCAACGGGTCCGTCCTTAGTAGCTAGATGTCTTCCTCTCTCTCTCTCTCTCTATCTATCTATCTATCTCTCTCTCTCTCTCTTGATTATCAATACAATGGTCTCTTGTAGATCCATATGATGTAAGTCTTTTTGCGATGTGTTTATTGGGACCCGATGAACTTTGAGTTTATGATCTGATCTATGTTTTTATCCATGGAAGTTATTTGAGTTTTCTTTGATCTCTTATATGCATGATTGCTTATAGCCTCATATTTCTTCTATGATATTTGGGTTTTGTTTGGCCAACTTGATCTATTTATCTTGCAATAACAAGAGGTGCTTTGTGATGGGTTCGATCTTACGGTGCTTGATCCCAGTGACAGAAAGGGAAACGACATGTATGTATTGTTGCTATTAAGGATAACAAGAAGGGGTCTATTTCTACATAAATAGATCTTATCTACATGATGTCATCATTATTATTGCATTACTCTGTTTCTCCATGAACTTACACTAGATGCATGCTGGATAGCGGTCGATGTGTGGAGTAATAGTAGTAGATGCAGGTAGGAGTCGGTCTACTAATCTTGGACGTGATGCCTATATAATGATCATTGCTTGGATATCGTCATGATTATTTGAAGTTCTATCAATTGCCCAATAGTAATTAATTTCCCACCGTTTGCTATTTTCCTCGAGAGAAGCCACTAGTGAAACCTACGGCCCCCGAGTCTCTTTCATCATGTTTACCTTTGCGATCTATTTTCCTTTGCCTTTATTTTTAGATTTATTAAACCAAAAATACAAAAATACCTTGCTGCAATTTATTCATTCTGCGATCTATTTATCATATCTACCACTTTTACCTCACGTTATTTGCCTATCTTGAGCCACCGTACCCAAAAGGGATTGACAACCCCTTTTACATGTCGGTTTGCGAGTATTTGTTATTTGTGTGCAAGTGTTGTTTACGTGTTGTGAGGAGTTCTCCTACTGGTTCGATAACCTTGGTCACATCACTGAGGGAAATACCTACCATCTCTATAATGCATCATCCCTTCCTCTTTGGGGAAATACCGACATAGTTCTAGCAGACATCAAAAGGAATTTCTGGCGCCGTTGCCGGGGAGGATCTTCAACATCAACCAGGTTCCTAATCACAATCTCATCTCCTCGCAATTTACATTATTTCCATTTGCCACTCGTTTTCCTCTCCCCCACTTCACAAAAATTTGCCATTTTATTCGCCCTGTTTTTCGTTTGCCGTTTTCTCGGCAGATGTCTTATTTGCTTGAACTCGTCACCATGAGTGACTTTGGTATGGCAGAAACAAATGATGGCCTCACTCCTAAAATGGAGCGTACGGGTAATCTGGATGCCAAAACTTTTGTCTTGGGGAAGGGAATTTTATGGAAAAAGAACATATCTAAGAATTTTTCAGTTATGTCAGAAAATTAAGCCTTGATGATATTCCTATACTTAAAAGGATAAATCTTATGTGGAAGCCATTTCGGCACTTGTTCTAAAACTCGAAACTATATTTATTCGTACTCATCCTACCTTGCAAAGATTGTTCTCTGAGTTGCCCGTTATAAATGACCCTAAAGCTAAAAAGTTAGCCACTCTTGTTTTGATGAATGAATTCGACTACATAATACGGGAAGCTAGGGAAATCTTTGATTTTTATGGCATGAATCATGAAAAGCCCGTGATTGATGAAATTCTTTATAATAGTGATTATGCTTTGAGACATTTTCTTGGATATAACCAAATCATTGATGAGAATCTTAAAAAGCAAGTCCCCGTTTTAGATATGATCCAACAAGCTTTTAATGATGTTAGTCAACACTATTCTTGGATCACTACCGGAAATCAATGGGGTTATGATAAAAAGCAACTTGATAGTGCTAAAGTTTCCATGGATAATTTTTTTTATGTTTTATTTAGAAAACCTCCCGACACAAATACCTCCAAGGAAAACAAGGATAAGGGTGACAAAACTTAGATCCTACGCGTTATGCCTAGCTAGGGGCGTAAAACGATAGCACTTGTTGGGAGGCAACCCAATGAATAAAATTTATTTTTGCTTTTTATTTCTGTCCTTGTGTGTTAAAACAATTATGCTACTTTTATGATTGTGTCTTTTGTGTTTTAGTTAGTGTTTGTGGCCAACAAGGCCTTTGGGAAGATTTGGGTGAAAGTTGATTTGATCTTGCTGAAAAACAGAAACTTTGCGCTCACGAGATTATTTGTCATTTTTAACAGAAGAATGATTTTGAGTTGATTCGTTTTGCAAAAGATTAATAGACAAATTGTTCACGTCAACCAATTTATTTCAGAATTTTTGGAGTTACATAAGTTTTGTAAATATTCAGATTGCTACAGACTGTTCTGTTTTTGACAGATTCTATTTTCTTTGCGTTGTTTGCTTATTTTGATGATTCTATGGTTTTCTTTTATGAGTTTTTGCCATAGAAAAGTTGGAATACAGTAGATATAATGCAGAAACAAAATATGAATAGGTTTTCAACAGTACTTATAGTAGTGGTTTGTTTTCTTATAATAACGGATCTCACGAAGGTTTTGTTGAGTTTTGTGTGATTGAAATTTTCAAGTTTTGGGTGATCTTATGATGGATGAAGGAATAAGGATTAGCAAAAGGATAAGCTTGGGGATGCCCTAGGCACCCCAAGGTAATATCCAAAGAAGTAGCAAGCAACTAAGCTTGGGGATGCCCCCGAGTGGCATCCCCGCTTTCTTCTAACAACCATCGGTATTTTACTTGAAGCTATATTTTCATTCGTCACATATTATGAGTTTTTTTTGGAGCGTCTTGTATGATATGAGTCTGTGGTTGTTTTGCTTTGTGTTTTAAGTCTTGAATCCTTGCTGAACACACCCTTTTGAGAGAGCCAAAAATTATGTTATGATTGCTCCTATGCTTCACTTAAATTTTTAGATCCATGGATTTGCTCTAGTGCTTCACATTATATCTTTTTGAGCACAGTGTGCTTTGTTATTTTTGAAGAAATGCTCTCATGCTTCACTTAGATTTATTTGGGAGTTAGTAATTTTTTTATAAATTCTCTCTTGCTTCACTTAGATTATTTTGAGAGAACGAAAAATTATGCTCATGTTCTTCACTTATGTTTGTTTGCGCTTATCAAAAGCAACATATGAAAATAGTCCCAAAGTGATAGATATCCAAGGAGGATATAATAAAAACTTTCATGAAGATCATTGGACAAAATAAACTTGATTCTTAGTAATGGTTCTGAGATATGACGATATGGTATGCGAGTCATGTTGATGAGTAATTGTGCTTTAGTAAGAATATTGATGTTAAGGTTTGTGATTCCCTATGCAAGCATGAAAGTCAATAGTTATGTAATTAAATTTATATCCTACTTGTGGTGCATTATTTGGTGTTACTTATGCTTAATACTTGGGTATGAGATTTTTTGCTTTTTGGTTGGTCGCTTCTCAATCTTTTTGCTAGCCTTCATTTTTGCACTAAGTATGATCACTACTTGTGCATCCAAAACCCTTTAAACTAGTTTTTGCCATATGAGTCCACTGTACCAACCTATATGCGGTATTTCCATGCGGTTCTAAGAAAATTTGCCTGTGCCATCTCTAATTTTCAAAATAAATTACTTTTTTGTGTGCTCTACTGCTCGTGAGGCGGTGAAGGGTGACCAATATTTTCCATGCTGGATGTGTTATTCTCACGATGAGTGTTTATTCACTTGTAATTGCACGAGAGTACAGGAAAGGTATTAGGGATGCCCAATCCCGAAATGAAAAATGAATTTAATTTTGTTGTCAAATAATAAATTCCTTTGAAAGTGTTGGTATGGAGGGCAACCGTGGATTCGGCTAGCCATGGAAAGTGAAAGTAATGGTTGAAAAAGGAATAAACTTTATTTTCTGTTTGGGAACCGCCTATGATGTATCTAGCATGGAAAGTGTTGGGATATCTAAGTCATTTTCATTGGTGGAAAAAATATGCCTCTCAAAAATATTATTATCTCTCAATTTAAGCTTTGAGCTCTGGCACCTCTACAAATCCCTACTTCCCTCTGGGAAGGGCCTTTCTTTTACTTATGCAATTTTTATTTTGAATTTGAGTCTCCGTCTTCTCTTATAAAGCACCAACTAAGGGGCACTATGATCGTATTTGAGAATTGGGTGTAGCTAATATTCGAGTGTGTTTCATGAATAGATCAATGATTGAGCAGAATGGGCTAGGGATAACTTGCTTTAGTGTTGATATTTTGAAAGATATGGTTGCTTGTTGATATGCTTGAGTATTAAAATCTTCATGTCAAAACTAGACTATTGCTTTGAATCATATAAAAGTCCATATGTCCATGCTATAAATAAAAGAATTGTGATGAACATGTTAGGCAGCATTCCACATCAAAAATTCTGTTTTTATCATTTACCTACTCGAGGACGAGCAGGAATTAATCTTGGGGATGCTGATACCTCTCCAACGTATCTATAAATTTTGATTGTTACATGCTGTTATATTATCATTCTTAGATGTTTTATAATCATTTTATAGTCATTTTATATAATTTTTTTGTATTAACCTATTGACATAGTGCCCAGTGCCAGTTGTTGTTTTCTGCATGTTTTTTACATCACAGGAAAACAATACCAAACAGAGTCCAAACGCAGCAAAACTTTTTGAGGTTTTTTTAGGCTAGAAGACATCCATTGGGCCAAGAAAGCATCAGGGGGTGCTCCGAGGGGGGTAGCATCCACAAGGGCGCGCCTGGGGCCCAGACGCGCCCAGGTGGGTTGTGTCCACCTCGGGTGCCCTCTGAATCGCCACTTTGCTCTATTAATAGCCCAATATTCCAGAAACCCTAGGAGAGTCGACAAAAATCAATTCCAGCCGCCGCAGTGTCCAAAACCACCAGATCCAATCTATACACCATCACGGAGGGGTTCACCACTTCCATTGGTGCCTCTCTGATGATGCGTGAGTAGTTCTTTGTAGACCTACATGTCCGTAGTTAGTAGCTAGATGGCTTCCTCTCTCTCTCTCTTGATTATCAATACAATGGTCTCTTGGAGATCCATATGATGTAAGTATTTTTGAAGTGTGTTTGTTGGGATCCGATGAACTTTGAGTTTATGATCAGATCTATGTTTTTATCCATGAAAGTTATTTGAGCCTTCTTTGATCTCTTATATGCATGATTGCTTATAGCCTCATATTTCTTCTATGATATTTGGGTTTTGTTTGGCCAACTTGATCTACTTATCTTGCAATGGGAAGAGGTCCTTTGTGATGGCTTCGATCTTACGATGCTTGATCCCAGTGACAGAAAGGGAAACGACACGTATGTACTGTTTCTATTAAGGATAACAAGATGGGGTATATTTCTACATAAATAGATCTTGTCTACATCATGTCATTGTTCTTATTGCATTACTCCGTTTCTCCATGAACTTAATACACTAGATGCATGCTGGATAGCGTCGATGTGTGGAGTAATAGTAGTAGATGCAGGAAGGAGTCAGTCTATTAATCTTGGACGTGATGCCCATATAATGATCATTGCCTGGATATCGTCATGATTATTTGAAGGTCTATCAATCGCCCAACAGTAATTGTTTTCCCACCGTTTGCTATTTTTCTCGAGAGAAGCCACTACTAAAACCTACGACCCCCGGATCTCTTTTCATCATATTTTCCTTTGCGATCTATTTTCCTTTGAATTTATTTTTAGATCCATTAAACCAAAAATAAAAAAATAGCTTGCTGCAATTTATTTGTTCCGCGATATATTTATCGTATCTACCGCTTTTACCTCACATTATTTGCCTATCTTGAGGCGCCGTATACGAAAGGGATTGACAACCCCTTTTACACGCCAGGTTGCGAGTATTTGTTATTTGTGGTGCAGGTGTTGTTTACGTGGTGTGAGGAGGTTCTCCTACTAGTTCGATAACCTTAGCCTCCTCACTAAGGAAAATACCTACCGTCGCTATACTGCATCATCCCTTCCTCTTTGGGGAAATACCGACATAGTTGTAGCAGACGTCAGTCATCCATAAAAACCTCAACAATCTTTTCACAAAAGTCAAAGAATATAGCAGTCATACATCTTTCACAGGTAGTAGGTGCATTGCATAAACCAAAAGGCATATGTATATAGGCATAAGTTCCAAAGGGGCAAGCAAAAGTGGTATTTTCTTGATCAGGTTGAGAAACTGGTATTTGTGAAAACCAAGAATATCCATCAAGGAAGCACAAAATGTGTGTGCTTAGATAATCTTTCTAGCATTTGATCAATCGAAGGTAGAGGGTAATGGTCTTTTCTAGTTTCTTTGTTTAATTTTCTAAAACCAATTACCATTCTATAGCCTATAACAATTCTTTATGGAATAACTTCATTCTTATTATTAGGAACAACAGTAATACCTCCCTTTTTAGGGACACAATGAATTGGGCATACCATCTACTATCAGCTATAGGATATATTATACCTGCTTCCAGAAGTTTTAATATTTCCGTTCTTACCACTTCTTTCATCTTTGGATGTAACCGACATTGGTGATCAACAATGGGGTTAGCATCAGGTTCCATATTAATCTTGTGCTGACATAGAGTGGGACTAATGCCCTTTAAATCATCAAGAGTATATCCAATAGCAGCTCAGTGCTTCCTTAGAACTTTTAATAATCTTTGTTCTTCATGTTCTGAAAGGTTAGCACTAATAATAACATGATATATATTTTTCTCATCAAGATTAGCATATTTGAAAGTGTCTGGCAATTGTTTTAATTCAAACACAGGATCACCTTTAGGTGGAGGAGGACCTCCCAGAGTTTCAATATGCAAATTGTGTTTAAGCAAAGGACGTTGTTCAAAGAAGATCTTATCTGTTTCATTTCTTTCATGTATATGTAAATCATTTTCATGGTCTAGCAGATATTGTTCTAGTGGATCAGTAGGAGGCACAACAATGGAAGCAAGACCAATTATTTCATCCTTACTAGGCAATTCTTTCTTATGAGGTTTTCTACTAAACTTGGAAATACTAAACTCATGAGACTCATCACCAAAGCTAACACCGACAGTTTGTTTCTCACAATCTATTTTAGCATTGACAGTATTGAAGAAAGGTCTACCAAAGATAATGGGACAAAAGTCATCTTGTGGGGAACCAAGAACAAGAAACTCAGTAGGGTATTTTATTTTCCCACACAAGACTTCAACATCTCTTACAATCCCAATTGGTGAAAAGGTGTCTCTATTAGCAAGCTTAATAGTAACATCTATGTCTTCTATCTCCGCAGGTGCTATGTCATTCATAATTTCTTGATATAAGGTATAGGGAATAGCACTCATGCTAGCACCTAGGTCGCATAAACCATGATAACAGTGATCTCCTATTTTAACTGAGATAACGGGCATCCAACAATAGGTCTATGTTTATCCTTTTTATCGGGTTTGGCAATTCTAGTAGCTTCTTCACAGAAGTAAATAACATGCACGTCTATTTTTTCTTCCAGGAGATCCTTAGCCATAGCAACACTAGGTTATGCTTTGATTTATTCATCAGGCTTCGGTGTTCTAATATAGCTTTTGTTGACCACAGTTGAAATGTTAGTATGTTCCTTCATCCTAACATGGAAAGATGTTTTTTAATAAAAGCAGCAGGAACAACTGGATCAACGTTATAAATAATAGTTTCATGCTTAGCCAGTGTTGGTTCTTTAGTTTCTTATTTAATAGGTAGGTGATATTTAAACCACTTCTCTTTAGGGAGATCAACATGAGTAGCAAAAGATTCACAAAAGGAGGCTACTATCTCAGAATCAAGACCATATTTAGTGCTAAACTTTTGAAAAGCATTGGTATTCACAAAAGATTTAACACAATCAAACTTAAGCTTAATACCTTACTCTTTACCTTCATAAAGTTCCCAATCTTCAGAGTTGCATTTAATTCTTTCCAAAATATCCCACTGGAATTCAATAGTCTTCTTCATAAAAGAACCAACACAAGTATCAAGCATGGATCGATCATTATGAGAAAGCCGAGCAAAAAAATTTGGATAATAATTTCTCTTGAGAGCTCATAATTGGGGCATGAATATAACATTTACTTAAGACTCCCCCGAGCTAGAGAAATATTTCTCCTTCACGAGGCCAAAAATTACATATGTAATTCCGATCACGATGAACTAGATGCATAGGATATTTTTTTTGGTGAAACTCCAATTCCAAGATCCAATATCATCGCATAGCCTATACCATGCCAATGATTTTCCCTTAAAAGATAAATGGGAAACCTTCTAATTAACTTCATCTTCGGGTAAACCTGCAAGCCTAAACAATCCACAAATTTCTTCCACATATATCAAGTGCATATCAAGATGTTCGGTTCCATCTCCTGCATAAGGATTAGCTAGCAATTATTCTATTATACCCGAAGGAATTTCATATTCAATACTTTAAGTAGGTGTACTAGGTTGAGGGGTAACTAACTGTGGTTCCGGTCGAGGTGAAGATACCCCGAACAAACCCCTCAAAGGATTGTTTTCCATAGTAAGAAGGGACAATAAATTTCAGCACGTAGTAATAATTTTTCCTTACCAATTTCCACTTGCCAAGAGCGCTTCACTCCCCGGCAACGGCTCTAGAGAAGAGCCTTGATGGCCCAAAATTATAGGGGTTCAATTGTAGCCTTTTAGATAAGTAAGAGTGTTGAACCGAACGAGGAGTAGAAGGAAATGACAAGTGGTTTTCAACAAGGTAATGTCCGCAAGTGCTGAAACTATATCTAGCATAGTAGTTTGATAGCAAGATAATTTGTAGAAAGCAAGTAACAATAATATTAACAAAAGTGCAGCAATGTATACCAATTCTTTTGAGGCAAAGGACATGCCAAAATGGTCTCTTATAATAAGCAAAGCGCTCTTGAGGATACACGGGAATTTCTCTAGTCACTTTCATCATGTTGATTCGATTCGTGTTCGCTACTTTGATAATTTGATATGTGGGTGGACCAGTGCTTAGGTGTTGTTCTTACTTTAACAAACCTCATACTTATGATTAACCCCGTTGCAAGCATCCGCAACAACGAGAAAAGTATTAAGAAGAAATTATAACCATAACATTAAACTTTTGGATCCAATCGGTCCCTTATGGAATAACGCATAAACTAGGGTTTAAACTTTTGCCACTCTCACAACCCATCATCTAATAACTACTCCACAATGCATCCCCTTAGGCCCAAATATGGTGAAGTGTCATGTAGTCGACGTTCACATAACACCACTAAGGGAATCACAACATACATACTATTAAAATACCAAACACATATCAAGTTCACATGATTACTTGCAACAAGGTTCCTCCCGTGACCTCAAGAACAAAAATAACAACTCCAAAATGATAATCATGCTCAAGATCAGAGGGGTATTAAATAGCATATTGGATCTGAACATATAATCTTCCACCAAATAAACCATATAGTAATCAACTACAAGATGTAATCAACACTACTAGTCACCCACAAGCACCAATCTATAGTTCCAGTACACAGATTGAAAACAAAAGATGAACTAGGGTTTGAGAGGAGATGGTGCTGTTGAAGATGTTGATGGAGATTGCCCTCCCCAAGATGGGATAGTTGTTGGTGATGATGATGACGATGATTTCCCCCTCCCACTACTAGGGAAAAGCCTAGCAGTAGCGCGGGTCTAAGGGCTATCAGTAGTGTGGGGAACCGCGCTACTGATACTGCGCTACAGCTAATGTTTAGCAGTAGCGCTGTTTTACATGTGCTACTTCTATACCTACTTAGCAGTAGCGCTTTCCAAACCAGTGCTACTGCTAAGTGCTTTAGCAGTAGCGTTTTTCTGTCCAGCACTAAAGAGCGCTACTAGTATATTTTCTCATATCTTCTTTTGCTGCGTATTTGTGATGTTTTTGTACAGGTTTTATACACTATTCTAATCATATCATAAACATGCAATATGCTCATCATATCATACACATAATAGTCTCATCGTATCATCCAACACAAATCATGTCGTCACATTATAATCACGATATAGCTATACAAGTTACATGACATGTCTCATCATACATAATGTAGTACTTCTTGAGGCATCGGTTCGTATCGCTCTCTCGCACTAGCGTGAACATAAACTAACTACTGGTTGTCGCTCAAAAACCGGTACACCTGGGCCTGACACTCCGGCCACTCGTCGTATACTCCTGGCATAGCACTTCTTCGCCATCGATGATATATGCACCTGCATCGTCACATGAGTCGATGATATGCAACATATATAGTTGAGCAACAGAAAGAGACCGACTTGGCAAAAATAGAAGCAACATATAATAAGCATAAATAACAAAGTTCATCGTACCCAAAATGCCCTAACTAGAGTGTTCTTCGCTAGTTGAGGAGGACGGTTTAATTACATCACAAATAAAGTTTTGTCATGCATAACTCAAAGTTTCGTCATACAGAAAGTATGGACTAAACAGACACATTGTCATATATCATCAATCACTCCAACATGTCGTGCCATCCATCCAAGTCAAGGAGATAGTCCCCGAGCTTATGAAAGGCTTTGGGTCGAGACGCTGAGCCGATACGCGTGTTCGGTCGTCTTCTCGCGACAGTTGCCCCTCTTCGTAGAACATCCCTGTTTTTTCGACGACCTCCTTCATGATGATTTGGGCAAGTTCACGCTGGATGTGATAGAACTCAGCTCGAAGTCGATGATCCGGGATATCTCCTAGGCTCTTTGCCCATTGCAGAATATGGGCATCGCCAGATGTAGGTGACATGCGAAGGTTCTGCGGATTCCGTCTGTACTACATCATGTGGTGGGGGACATAGAATCCAGCACTAAGATTACCACTCGGTTGCTGGATGCAGCACAAGTTGGTCTTATGGCCGAAGGCGGGCCTGCAGTTCCTTGTCTTCTTGATCTTGATCTCTCCACCCCATACGTCGTAGCTAAAGATAGCACTGTCGAGAACAGACTTGTGTGCGTAATCCTTTTTCTTCATGTTCTTCAATGAGCCCATGTAAAGAGCGTGGGAGAATCGGGAGTAAAGGATGATGAGGACGACGCACCCGTGGCTGCGCAATATAAGTACACCTCAAATTAGCCTCCACCATGCAAATGAATGATTGAAAACGAAGGAAGGATATCCGCGCAAATGACTTACATGGGATGATAAGGCACGAGATTCGTCTCCTTGTCCTTATTGGCGACCATGAAATCAGCAATGTAGTCCCTCGCGTATTCACGGTGCTTTGGCAGACTGCCAAGAAGCCCTCGTGCATGAAGTACGGGTTAGCGACACAGATATAAGGTATCTGCTTAATCCCGATGATGTAGTTCAAGTACAAGACAAAAAGGCGGACAAACGTAAAATCCAACTTTTTCAAGTGAAACATGTCGAAGATGTAATCGAATCGAAGGAAGAACTTATTCGCGGGGAATGTGTCGACGTACAACCTTTGTCGCTGCACGTTAACCATGTAGAGTGGGTATCCTGGATTTTTCGAGGCGATTAGGCTTTTCTCTCTCCGTAGCACATCATCATGAAGTCTCCTTAGATCGCCGTATATGGCCTCTACCACTGCCTTAGGTAGGATCGGATGACCGGGGATATGGCATTTTGCCGCACCGGGGATAGCTATATGGTCTTGAACTCTAGGCCGCTGAGGCGGCGGGATCATAGAAGCAGCTTTGTTGCCTTTCCTTGGTCTCTTCCTATGCTTCTTTGCTACTGGAAGGTTTTCTATAATACGTTCATCCTCCGGCAATTCGGGCACCGACTCATGACGCTCAAACCCTGAGTACTCATACTGCTGAGCCATCAATCCTCCATCGTCATAGGCGCCAGTATTGAGATACTGTAGAGTGTCATCATCATCCTCATTGTCGGTGTACAAAAGTGTGGGTACTTCTGTACCCCTTACTTGTGCACGGACAGTCGCAGCCATGCCTTCAGCATGGCCTGGCGAAGCAGAGGAGGACACCAGGAAGCAAGGAAGGTACGAAGAATATCAAGACAGATGCTTAGAGTAGCAAGCAGCAAGAGGCAAGCAGGGCCACGCCCGGCAACAAGCCTTGCCGAGGCAACCTGCGAGGCCCCCGGCAAGCTCCTTGCCGGGGCAGCTTGCAAAGAGACCTGCAGGGCCACCACCCTTGGGGTTGAGAGCTCTGACACCATAAACAATGTTAAAGACCAAGATCTGGAGAGCGCATGCCTGGTAGTATGCATCCCCTCACAAAGATTAGCAACCCACGAAACCACGTGGGATTAGGAGACGAAGACCCCCAGCAAGGCCCTTGCCGGGGACAACTCCAAGGCCCCCGGCAAGCCTTGCTGGGGATGATCGCTTTGCCGCGGCCAGGCCTGCGCTCGACAAGGTTTTGCCACTTCACCACCACTCTAGCGCAATGATAAGCATGCCAGCTAAGCAGACGCCTGCATGGCGGCATGCAGATCTTTGTGGAAGCCCACCATCTTGCCAACACAGCAGCTGTTTGGCCAGCGTGGTGCTGCATTCCTTGTCGGCTCGGACGCGTGGTGAGGCGAGGAAGAGCGGTGAAGGATGGGATGGCTTCCGTTGCCGTCCCTAATAAAGCGAGAGGACACGTAGGCAACGCATTAAATGAGCTTGTCCTATGTTGATCGAGCGATAAGATCGTACTACTATAGCTTGCCGCCTCCTGTGTGCCGCTTTGGCAACCCCTTTGTGTATAAAAGGAGGCCCTAGGAGCACAGAGAGAGGATTCAGACTTTTGGACAAAACACGCACCGTAGCTAGTTCAAAAGCTCAAGAACACACATATAACCAGATAAAGCAGGACTAGGGTATTACGCATCCTTGCGGCCTGAACCTGGATAAAAATCCTCTGTGTACTAACGGCTCAACTTGCTCTTCGTGCAACTAATCCCCCGCCGAACGTAGAAGGGATCCTTGTGACCTCATAGGTGATTGGTTTCCCCAACATCTTTGGCTCGCCAGGTAGGGGGCGTTTGGTTGTGAGAATCTGGTCTGTTGGTTAGGACAACAGTTTCTTTGTTGCCATGGCTCCGAAGAATAAGGTGACCGCTGCGACTAGCCTGGGCGAGGTCGTCCGTGCCATCCTGGTGTGAACGGCCAGGCGAGCGGCGGCATCTACGGTCGCAACGGAAACTTACACAGTAAGAAAAAACTAAGTTATCTCAACTTTGAGTAATTCTTCCTTTTTTATAAGGTTATCAGCCGTCAAGTTCTTCAAGGGGCTAGACTGCCGCTTTGGTGTGCCAAACAGGGTCATCACCTACAACGGCACGCAGTTCACAAGCCGCACCTTCATGTAGTACATCCAAGACCTCGGCAGCAGACAGAGTCTTAGGACAAGCTACGCAAGTGCGGAAGACGCTGGATTGATGAGTTGCCGGCGGTTCTTTGGTCAATCAGAATGACGCCAAATCAAGCCACCAGCCAGACATCCTTCTCCCTCGTATACTAGGCAGAGGCAGTACTCCCCACGGAACTCATATACGGGTCACCTCGAGTGCTCGCTTATGACGAGCTTGAGCAAGAGCACTTGCGGCAATATGACATAATGCTCCTTGATCAAGATCGTCTTCGGGCAACTGTGTGAGCTGCACGCTACCAGCAAGCCTTGCACCGCTACCATAGATGCAAGGTTCATGCCTGAAGCTTTGAGGAAGGTGAACTTGTTATTCGGCGCTTTCAGTCGGCCAAGAATTCCAACAAGTTGACGCCAAAGTGGGAAGGCCCTTATCGGGTAATATGAGTCACCAAGCCTAGCGCAATCCGCCTAGAGACCGAAGATGGTATTACGGTGAGTAACTCCTGGAACATCGAACATCTTCGCAAGTTTTACCCATAAGGCGCGGTTGCGGGGCCCCCTGGCAGACCACTTTTTGTACAAGCCTTGCCGGCAAGGCATGTAACCCTTTTTACAAACCTAGTCGTAGACCCTGAGCAAGAAATAAATAAATGAAACGCTGGCGCCCTAAGTTTTAGCATGCATGCTAGGTCGAGTCTCTCTCTCTCTCTCTGTTAGGGTTGATAGTTGATAACCCACAAGTATAGGGGATCAATTGTAGCCTCTTTAGATAAGTAAGAGTGTCGAACCCAATGAGGAGCTAAAGGTAGAACAAATATTCCCTCAAGTTCTATCGACCACCGATACAACTCAACGCACGCTTAACGTTCACTTTACCTAGAACAAGTATGAAACTAGAAATACTTTGTAGGTGTTGTTGGATAGATTTGCAAGAATATAAAGAGCACGTAAATATAAACTAGGGGCTGTTTAGAAAAAGAAGCAATAAAGTTAGTATAGCGAGTGTGGAAAAGTGGTGGTAGGAGTTGCGGAATTGTCCCTAAGCAATTGACTACTTTACTAGACCAATAGCAAGTTTTATGTACACTACAAAAAAAGACACATCCATGACATTTTGGGCCGAACGAAAAAAATTCTGTCATACATATGACACTTCTATGATGATAATTGTGACAAAACCCGGTATCATCATAGATGTGGTGGGCTCCTACTTCTATGACAAAAAATCATGATAGAAAATGGGCTTTTCGTCCTGGGCGGGCCGGAGACGCAGCTGCATGACATTCTTTCGGCCGTCCATGACAGAAAAAAACCGTGGTAGAAGCGAGGGCGAGGAAACTTCGGGGAGTTCCCGGTTACGGTGGGAGGTCGGGGGCCGAGCGATGCGTGTTTCAATCGTACACATACGCGTGTGTGTGCGAGGCATTGGCTCTAACTGAACCCGAGCGAGGCGTTGGGCTCTAACTGAACCCGAGCGATTGCACTGCAGGCTACGCGTTACTGAACCCGAGCGATTGATCGATGGTTGTTAACTGGACTCGATCGGGCGATTCCTTCGCTGCTGCTGCTAACTGGAGCCGATCGATTGAATGAACAGTGAGTGTTGCCGGGGGGATGAACAGTGAGCGGTGGCCTTGCCTCTGGATGAACAGGACCCTGTGGTGTGGAGGGCTGGGTGAACAGTAGAAGATGGAGGGTGCCCGTGGAAGGGTGGTTGAACAGTAGCCGGTGGAGTAGCGCACGGTGGAGGCTGGATGAACAGGAGCCCGTGGAGGCTGGAGGAGGTCGACAGTAGCCCCTGGAGGCTGGAGGAGGTCGACGGTGGAGATGAACAGTATCCCGTGGAGTCCCGTTTTGCGGTACGCCACACCCCTCCCGATGAACAGGACCCCCGATTTGACGGTAGCGCTCGAACACAAGTCCGTTTCATCCGTTTTGCGGTACGCCACACCCCTCCCGATCAACAGGACCCCCGTTTCGACCGTAGCGCTCCAACACAAGTCTGTTTCTTCCGTTTTGCGGTATGCCACACCCCTCCCGATCAATAGGACCCCCGTTTCGATCGTAGGAGGTCCGTTTCCTCCATTTTGCGGTATGCCAGACCCCTCCTGATGAACAGGATCCTGTTTTGAACTTGGCCGGTCGAACACAAGGCTATTTCCTCTGTTCTGCGGTACGCCAGGCCTCGTTTCCATCGCCTGTTCCGTCCGAGCCCTCCCGATGAACACGACGACGCATTCCATTCTGACCCAGCCGGTTGGCTCCCCATGAACCCGACGACGACATTGTTTCTCCGTTCCGACCCAGCCATGTACACAAGCCTTGGTCGTACGTATGCGCGAGTAGGCGTTCGAGACCCCGCCCGTATGTACAAATACGTGGCCATATTTTCTTTCTTGCACCCTGGCCGTTGTACGTACGTGTACATGCTACGTGCATGCATCTACTACGACACGTGTGTGCCTTTACTACGACACGTGCGCGCCTCTACATCCACCAGTATGTATGTACACGTTCGCGACCAGAATGACAACGCTACGTACGCTTCGACCAGGTGGGTCCCGACTATCAGGCACTTCCTTGCGTCCGAAGATGTAGCTGGTGGGTCCCAACAGTCAGGGGGCGAATTGTTTTTTTTTGGACGCACTTCCTTGCGTGCGAAGATGTAGCTGGTGGGTCCCAGCAGTCACGGGGGCGAATCTTTTTTTTTCGGTCGCACTTCCTTGCGTGCGAAGATGTAGCTGGTGGGTCCCAGCATCCAGGGGGAAACATTTTTTTCGCAAATACGGTGGCCTGTCCGGTGGGTCCCCGCTGTCAGGTGGAGGAATAATTATTTTGTGCGTAATAAGGTGGCACTTCCTTGCTGCGGCCGTGGACCCAGCTGTCAGCCTCTCCACGTACAGTCCACGTCCGATGGAAGCCGTTCCTTGACTATGTTGACCATGCTGCGCCGAGAGCACCAGGGCGGTGGACGACGGAGAGGCCTAGGAAGGGGACGACGCGGAGCCGGGGAAGACGCGGCAGTGGATGCCCACGCGTAGAGGAGTATGAGGGTTCACTCGTTCGGCTGCGGTGTGAGGCTGCCGTCACCGCAGAATAACAGGGGGTTTGGGTGCATAGAGGGATGGCCTGGCCAGCGGTGGGAGTAGTAGGGGGTGGTGAGGCCTCCGCGGCATCACAGCCGGCCACGTGCGGCAGGAGCAGGCAGCATGACCGGCGCTACTTTGGGTGGCTGGAGCAAGAAGACCAGAGGTTGAAGAAGCACTACGGCCGTTGGATGGACATCGTACGGTCACTGGAGCTAGAATCGTTCATATATTGACTAAGTTGACAAAGCCCTCCGTCCCCGTCAACTAAGTTGGCCCACAAGTCATCCTCCCACTATGGTGGGTCCCAGCTAGCAGGGGGTATTCATTTTTTTGTGCGTAATAAGGAGGCACTTCCTTGCGTGCCAAGATATAGCTGGTGAGTCCGACATGTCAGCGGGGGCAATGTTTTTTTCACGAAATACAGAGGCCCTTCCGGTGGGTCCCAGCTGTCAGGTGGAGGAATCATTATTTTGCACGTACTAAGGAGGCATTTCCTTGTGTGCGGCCGTGGACCCAGCTGTCAGCCCCTCTACGTACAGTCCACGGCTGATGGATGTCGTTCGTTGACCACGTTGACCAGGCCGCGCCGAGAGCACCGTGGC
The DNA here is from genome assembly GCF_018294505.1 of Triticum aestivum. Taxonomy (NCBI): domain Eukaryota; kingdom Viridiplantae; phylum Streptophyta; class Magnoliopsida; order Poales; family Poaceae; genus Triticum; species Triticum aestivum. The sequence continues at coordinate 796,393,278 of NC_057798.1, read as the reverse complement.
GGTGGACGACGGCGAGGCCTAGGAAGGGAACGACACGGAGCTGGGGAAGACTCGGCAATGGTTGCCCATGCGGTGGGAGTACGAGGGTTTACTGGTCCGGCTGCCGTTGCAGGAAAATAACAGGAGGTGTATATGAGTAGAGGAATGGCCTGGCCAGCAATGAAGTAGGGTGGGGCGGTGCGGCATGTGCGGCAGCACGGCCGGCCACGGGAGGCGGGAGCAGGCAGTCCCACCCGAGCTGGTTTTTGCGGCTGGAGCAAGAAGATCAGATATTGAAGAAGCAGCACGGCCGTTGGATTAACATCCAACGGTCACTGCTGCTAGAATCGTTTGTGGGCTAATTTGACAAAGCCAAAGTACACGTCAACCTAGTAGACCCACAAGTCAGCCTCCAAATCTGTCCCAAACAGCATACAACCGAAATTTCTAGCCAGATTCAAATTAATTTTAAATCTAAATATACCTTAATTTAAATTCAATGAAATTTTACCCGCACAAAAACAATGAAATTTAAAATATCAAAATCTGAAATAAAACAGTATTTTGGAGCTAATTGCATGTTTGCTGTATTTTTTCATTTTACAGCCCATTTATTATTACTTATAGCCCATTTATTATTACTTATAGCCCATTTCTTGTTACTTATAGCCCATTTTCTGGGCAAAATGCATCCCTCCTTGTCTTGAAAAATTTCCGGCCCAGCAGGGCGTAGAAAAGCAAGTAGGCCTATGTTGATTATTCTGCAAAAAAACAAAATAGTTGGCTAGCCATTTTTCAGAAAGGAAAAAACAAACTGGGCTAGTCATGTGCTAAACATATGAAATAAAAGCCTGGGCTAGATGGGCCACGGGTCCCGCACAACCCAGTTGATACCCTTCTCTGTCCCGAAAAAACAAAATTACTGCGCGCGCTGCTGGGTCCCTACTGTCATCCTCACCATGTACAGTCATCTCCTTATTCCTCTCGGTTTTCGACCATGTTGACAACACCGGAGGGCGGCTCCGCAGCGAGCAAACCAAGGCGGAGGACGATGGTGAGGCCTCGGACGGGAACGAACAGGAGCCGGGGAAGATCACAACCAGCCATGGGAGGGGGGAGCAGGCGGTCCCGTCGGCGCTGGTTTGGCGCGGCTCGAGGAAGAAGAGACTGAAGAAACGCGACAGACATTGAATGTCAATCCAACGGTCAAGGTTGGCACAATCGTTTGTTGACTAAGCGGACACCAAGTCGCATATTTTTTTATATATAGGAAGAAAACTGCGAGGAAAATGTGTTCGTCTGCCGTCCTCCTCACAAGGAACGTTCGCCACATAAGTGACTAGCACCCTTTGTTTTCAACCGAGAGGTCTTGGGTTCGAGTCCCAGGAACTCTCAATTTTGTCCTCCTTCCTTCCTCGCAAAAAAGGGAAATAAAATCAAAGACTTGGGAAGGCGTACAGAACAAGCTAGTGTACCAGTAAAGAGACGTTGCCGAGTTTTAGAAAAAAGAGAGACATGCTCCTGTAGCTGGTTCGAATCCAAACCTACACTATGACTATATATGGTGATATGCTACTCTGCAAGTAATGAAACCGACATATCCAACGTTCGCTTCTCCTCTTCTCTACTTACTCTTCCTAGCATACCGCATCAACCATGTTCGCTGGCTGCTCGTCCACCTGCTCTTCAGCAGGCAACAACCAGATATGCGCCAAGTCGCCACCCATTCCATCGCCTGTGGGTCTCATAACACCCCCGCCGGCACGCGCACCGCAGCCGATTGCTCATCGCAACCCGCTGCCGTTGGTGTGGTGCCACTGCTGCAAATCACGCAGAGTCATCCATCGCGTCTCAACCACAATCCTCAACCATGGCCGAGTCTTCTACAAATACCCGAATCATGGGGTAATAATATGTTTAAGTGTTGTTTTTCTACTTTCAGTTGCTCATTTTTTAATAGTTTGGTTGATGATCTTCCAATTTGATTCGTGCAGAAAAGGGAAGATTCATGTGATTTGTATTTCTGGGAAGTTGTTGATGTGGGGGAATGCAACTACGCTGATTATTTGGTTAGTCGAGGAATCCCAATACCAGCGGGTTGGGGTGTTGGACAAGTAACTGAAGGAACAATAGAAGAGGAAGATGCAGAGCAGCAGGTTAAAGATGCAGTTCGTCTGATCATGGCCAAGCAACAGCTGCTGAACGGCCTTGACAGCAATGAAGAGATGAAAGAGCTTGTGAAGATAATGGGAAAAATCGATGTGCTCTGTAGGATGATTGTCTCTTTATTTGCAGTGTATGTAGCACTCGTGATGTATTCAGTGGCTACGACATGAGCACTTTGCTGAAACTAGTAATGAATGAAACCTGTGTAGCAGGCTTGGTGTAGTGTTGTGAACATCTAATGATTTCTATTAACGGAAATGAGGGGGTATCCCCTTTTGCTCATAAATAAATAAATAGCAGAGGCCCTGTCGGGTCAGCTTTGTTCTCATTCGAAGACGTCGAGCAAATTGCAGTCCAACAACAAACTATGTCATCAAATTCAAGTTTCACAGCCAAATATGAGTACAACTAAACAACAATGTCATCATGTTTTAGTTGTCATACAATCACCAAACACAAATCAGCATACATAACAAGTGATGTTCTCACAGCAAAATACTAAACAACATGTTCATCAGGTTTCAGTTGTCATAGCAAACACAATTTCACATAGTAGATAAAAAACGTCTTCTGACAGGCAAATACGACAAAAGCAATGTAATCATCATCCGCAGCAGCAGCGTCAACATCTTCGCCATGTGTATCAGTCTGAATCGTAATTCCCCATGGTGTCATCTTCTTCTTCGTCCTCAACGTCCTCGAACGTTGGCTTCTTCTTGATCAACTTCTTGTATGTCCATAGCACGACAGGCAATATTTTTGCCGACATCATTAACGTGATGGTTCTCAAAGATATTAGGAACATCTGTGTTATCTTGTACATCAGGAGCAGTGTAAGCATCATCTTGTTGTGCAACTTCATTAAACGAATTCCTCTGCTCAAACCTTTGCAATACTCTCCAGTCATCGCTACGTGCAAATGTGTCTTCCAAGAAAAATATCTGTGTTGCTTGATTTGCCAAAATAAAAGGCTCGTTGGTCTGGTACGCCGCCTTGACATTGATGGATTTGAAATAATCATCAGCTCTGGGTTTTGCGATCCTGGAAAACAGGTTATACCAACGACAACACAACAGAACCACACACCAATGATCCTCGAAACTAGAGATATACTGCAACTGAACAATGTCTGTTATGTTAGCATACATTTCAGTTGTCTCTTTGTCATACGTATCCATGCTCATGATGGCACTGTTTTGTGTCTTCCTGCCTTCGTCTCGTGCAAGGGTGTTGTAGCGCACATCTCCAACAACGCAAGATTCATAATGTCTTACCCGAGTATCAGGACCCATTGCTAGTGAGTAAAGGGCATCATCAACTGCCTGCCCATCCTCCCGCATCTTCTTAACCTATGGTTAGAAAATAGACAAGCTGATCATCTTATGTACTCAATATATTAAAAAACTAACAATGCACTTCAAAATCTTACATGGTTCTTGAACCATTTCGTAAATCCTGCCATAACCAGTTTGTCAATGTTTCTTGAACCATTTCGTAAAGCTTACATGATTTTGCAGATGCTGCACTTAAAAAACTCCTCTTTGTAGATGTTGCACAACATAGTGATCGCGTCAAACATCTAAATATATAAGAATGTGCTGCAAGTTTAGTAGATTACGATGTATAAGCTGCAGTACTGCACTTACTTGATATAAGGTAGTATCTCAGGACAGTTATTCAACACATACCAAACCATTTTGTCCAAATCTTTAGGTTTGTCCTCTTGTTGACTCTTCCATGTAACTCGAACAAAATAATCAAAAACATTGAGCCCGGGATTGTCTTCACCCACCTCTTTGCTAAGCTGATCAGCTATTTCAATGTATTTTGAGCAGAATGTCAACGCTTCTGTAGCAATGTAGGCCTCTGCAATGGAACCCTCGGGTCTAGCTCTGTTCCTAACATAGCCCTTGAAAGTGCCTAGCCGCCTTTCAATAGGGTACATCCAGCCATACTGTACTGGACCTCTAAGTAGTGCCTCATCAGGTAGATGAACAGCCAAATGCACCATCACATCAAAGAAGGCTGGAGGATATATCTTCTCAAGGTCGCATAGGATAGTTGGTATCTTGTCTCTAAGACGCTCCAAAGCATCTATCCTGATATTTCTACTGCAGAGTTCCCTGAAGAATTGTCCCAACTCTGCAACTGCTCTGTATAAGTCAGGGCGGCCCAATCCTCTAAGGATAACAGGTAAAACCCTTTGAAGTAGGACGTGGCAGTCATGAGTTTTCAACCCTTGTACCTTGTTTCCATCTGCACTGACTCTCCTTTCAGGGTTGGAAGCAAATCCATGTGGGAATCTCACACGTGACAGGACCTCGCAGAATTCTTTTCTTTTTACCTTGTCCAAGACGTACACAGCTGGTGCCATATCCCGTGGTTTACCTTCATCTTGCACCTGCAAATCCTTTCTGATACCCAGGTGTGTCAAATCAATCCTAGATTTTAAGGTATCTTTCGTCTTGCCTTCAATATTAAGAAGTGTGCCGATAATGTTGTCACATATATTTTTCTCGATGTGCATCACATCAAGATTATGCCGCAGATCCAAATCTTTCCAATACTCCAAGTCCCACAAAGTGGACCTGCGGGTAAACAATAATCTCTCTTCTGCCCTGCCATGCTTCCTTTTCCCGCTACCATTACCAGGATGGTTTCCTGGTGTAATATGCCTGACCTTCTCTAATTCCACTTGCAACTCATCGGCGGTGAGCCTCTTTGGCGCATCACGGTTTTCATGCTTTGCATTGAACACATGTCTTCGGTATTTTCTAGGATGCGGCTTGTCCTTGGCAAGGAAACGGCGGTGTCCAATGTAACAGATCTTGCTAAGTATTGCGTATGACAGCGGATTCCTGTCACAGCGAACACATGCATTGTAACCATGTGTCGTTCGCCCTGACATAGTGCCCAAAGCCGGATAATCATGGATGCACCAAATTATAACAGCACGCAGAAAGAAATCAGCTGGTGGGCTGCTATATAGGTCTCGAGTGAGAACACCCTTCCATAGCTGTTGAAGTTCCTCCACAAGAGGCTCCATGAACAAATCAAAATCCTTTCCAGGACTTTTTGGACCTGGGATGAGCAAGGCCATCATGTAGTTTGATTCTTTGGTGCAGACATTTGGAGGCATGTTGTAAGGGATAACAAGCACTGGCCACATGCTATATGTGGCGCTCTGGTGGCCAAATGGGTTAAATCCATCTGAAGCTAAGCCAAGTCTAATGTTTCTCGGGTCAGCAGCAAACTTTTTGTGTTTATCATTGAAGCTTTTCCACTCACTACCATGAGATGGATGGCTCATTACATTCTGATCTCTGTACTCCTGGTTCCTAGAATGCCACAGTACATCCTCTCTTGTTTCAGCATCATGAAACAACCTCTGCAATCTTGGTGTAATTGGAAAATGTCTCAGAACATTATGAGGAATCCTCTTCACAGCATCGCCATCTTTCCATCTTGATGATTTGCATTTCGGGCATTCACTTAAGTTGGCATAATCCTTCCGGAACAGAACACAATTATTCTTACAAACATGGATCATATCATATCCAATTCCAACTGCACGAAGGAAATTCTTCATTTTACTGTAGGTGTGTGGCAGCTCAGACGCATCTGGGAAAGATTTGCGGAAAGCAGCCAACATCGCATCGAATGATTTGTTGGTCATCCGCTCAGATGTCTTCACCTGAAGAAAGGTGACCATAGCTGAGAATACTGACAGCTTATTTCCTGGGGTGACAGCAACGTTGCATTGTTCCAACATGCGGGCCCACCGTTTTTCTTCTGCAGGTGAAAGTTCACGGAATGCACGAGCATTTCGTAGCATTGTTTCAATGTTGGTCAAACTCACTGGCTCCGCCACCACCACCTCCTCCTCCTCTTCCACCTGAGCATCAGGCAGATCAAGATGGTGATCTGCTGCTTCCACGTAGTCAATAACATTGACGTTCACAGCTTCACCATGATGAACCCACCTAGTATATGTGACCGACATCCCATACAAGTGTAGATGATTTTGCACAGTTGACTGGGGTCTTGTAACTGAATTCATACAACTGCTACACGGGCAGAGCACATCTGATTTCGGACCACCGTACTCAGCTCTGATAAAGTTCATGAAGTTTTCAACCCCCTCGACATATGCAGCGGAGAATCTTCGAGCAGAAGTTATCCAAGTCATGTCCATCTGTTAGACATACAAATTAGTTCTTCTACTAGATATTACAGGAAAAACATATATGCTTTTTTATGAAGTCCAGAAAAAAATACCTAGGTCGATGTCTAAAGCTATGGCAAGATATTTGGACGAGCAGATCTAAGTAACGAAATATATGTAAAGCTAATTCAACAAACAGATTTGAGTGTGAAATTATGGCAGGCTGTTTCAGCAGTCAATGAGGCCGAGCACATAGCCATCAAACTATCGAAGGCCATCGCAGCAACAAGGATCGAGTATAAAATGGTGTAGAGCTATTTCACCTAACAGATTGGCTACTAGTCCATGGCAATCTACGTCAGAATAAATATATGGCGGGATATTTTAGCAACTAATCAGCCTTGGCATGCCATCTCAGCTAAGCAGATTGAGTGTAGAACAGGGCAAGGAAGCTTCTTAAGCAGAGCATATTGACAGTAAACTACTTAGACAAACAGTGAGATTAACATCGTCTATCAGCTAACATTCAGCGCTACACCGACATGAACGGGGCCTCAGTCTAGAATGCCCGTACCGTGGGAGAAGCTAACCGCCGTGCGTCTCCACACGAACATCGCCAGCGGTGGCGGCACTGACCTCCGTGCGCCTCCACAAGAACGTAGCCAGAAGTGCCGGCGCGGCTAGAGGACGGCAGTCTACGAGAGCGTACTGTGGGAGCGAGAGGGTCCCCGTGCGTCCCCTCAATGGACCGCGGCGCCGACGTATCGGCGCGGCGGGGAGGGTGGCTTTGGCGGAGCGAATGGAGTGGAGGGGGGCGGGGGGGGAGGGGGTTTGGGGAATATTATTGGCTAGTTGGCCGAAGGGCGGTTGAATTGGATTTGGGGGGAATTTTTGTGTGTGGAGGGGGGGAGGATTTTCGCGCGGTGGATGGGGGGAGTTTGGCGCATGGTCGGTTTCTCCAAGTGCAGTCCCACATGTCAGTGAAGAGGCAAGCCGAAGCGCGTTCCGTTTGCGTGAGCCGTGTGCAGGACCGAACGTGTGTGGGGTGCAATGCGACCACGACAGGAGTGCTATGAGTGTACCACCTTTTTTCCTTTTAAACTAGGTGCTTCGCCCCCTCAAAAAAAATTTGTTGCTTCGCGCGATCCATCGATACTACTACTAGTAATCCGGTAATCCCGACTAAAACGGCGCGGCCGGGTCTTTTCCCGCGCGATATGCTGGGAGGTTGGCTTAGTTGGGTTTTTTAGGACGAGTAATGCTACACCTACGTAATCCCAGTTACGTAATTAACGTAATGTGAAACGTGTGAGCTGTTGATTGTAGATTGGGGGGAGGGAGGGGCCCACCACCATGAAAATCAGGGGAGGAGAGAGAGAGGCAATTTACGTTAACCCTTTCGTAGGTTCCCGTAGATGTAGAAAGATGTGAAATGCGTGAATGTGTAGTGGACGTACTATTGGAGTGCCTAAGATAATTTGTGTATGTATAGACCCTATGTGTTTATTTTACTTTGCATGTTAGATTTGTCTCGGTTCAATAAAAAGCAGAGTTGGTGATGATGGTGTGCCTGTCATCCTGCAATATAGGCCGTCCGATCTATATCTAACGGATAGGAAGGAAACTATGACAATTTACCCGCACTCCTCTCCACATTTGCAGATAAGGCTTTCCCTCGTTCATCCTTTTCTCCCACAAGATCTTGATCTTCCGTGCAACGCACGGGCATCTTGCTAGTACTCCTACAATATGTATATTATTGTGAAAGTTCATATACACCGGCCGAGATTAATGCAAACACGGCAGATTTTCATTACATTTCGAACTTTTATAGGACAGAAAAATAAAAGAAACCCGACCCTAAACCTATTCTACGGCGGCGACCGACGTCCTCCATCTGCGATCTCTATGTACGGGGCGGGGTTCAAGACCCGTGAAGTGAAGGCGCGGTCTCCGGCGAGGAAGAGTAGAACACGGGATACGGACCGGCTAGTTGGCACACCATGCCCTGCCGCCTCCCATGCCCTATTCATCCTCGGAGGTGTCCCCGGCCTCGGCGGCGCCAGACGTTGGACAATGGCAAGTAGGACTCGTGGCTGACGGTGCTCCCATCGTCGGCCGCCAGCGTGGCCACCGCTTGTGCGGTCGCGTCTGCATCCGGCTGCACCACTATTGCGTCACGAGAGGCGACTTGAGCGAGGGCGGCAACCTCGAGCTTCATCCCCGAAGACAAGCTCTCCCGCAGAGCGTTAGCACTTGCGGTCATGGCGGATGTGGTGCCAGGTAGGAGGATGATGCGCTATGTGTGTGGAGGTTAGCTGGGCATTGCCGCTTTAAGTAGCGCATTCCGGTGAGGCCAAGCGTCCGGGTGCGTCATTAAGTCGCCGGAGTTGGTTCCTCAGGCACCGAGCCTCTTATCGACGACATACGAACGGACGGCATGAATGTGGGCAACTGGCGCCGGCTGGGAACGAACCGCGCGATAGCGCGAGGGACAAGGGTTTTGGTGTGCCAGGGTAGTCAGCTGCGGTCGTGGAAACATTGGAGATGCCCTTTGCTCACATGCAATCCCCGCATGTCATTCAAAAAGCAAGACGACCCGGCATGGTCTCAGGTCCAGAGGATGCAGTTGGCCGCGCTACACCACTCCGCGGACACGTCGTGGCGCCCCGTGCATCCTCGACGAACCGGGTGTTGGGGTGTGTTTGGATTGTGGCCAAAGTGCACCTTACCAAAATTTTGGTCATGACCCAAAGATTGGTCTTTGTTTGGATGGTTGCCATTTTTTTGGCATGCCAATGAACTCTAGCCAACTCTAGTTCATTTTTCTTGCCAATGTCGGCCAAATCATGGGCAACCAATACCTCAACCAAAATTTTGGTCATGACCCAAAGATTGGTCTTTGTTTGGATGGTTGCCATTTTTTTGGCATGCCAATGAACTCTAGCCAACTCTAGTTCATTTTTCTTGCCAATGTCGGCCAAATCATGGGCAACCAATACCTCAACCAAAATTTTGGCTACCCAATGCTTTGATGGGGCAACCTTGGGCACAAACCAAACATACTGTTGGTCGTGCCACAGCACTAACGCCACCCTCGGCACACTGAAACCGACTGTGTCTAGCGACGATATGAGCGTGTCGCTCACCGCGGTCGCCGTGTCCAGAGGCGGTGCTGGAGCTGCGCCCCGTTGTTGGCCCCAACGACCCACATGAACGGTTGTCGGTGGCGAGGAGGTCGTGGGCCAGCTCCTCCATTGGACTAGTCTGCGCTACGTCGTCCCGACGGGTGTGCCCCACATGTCGGTTTCCCTGTTTTCCCGGCCATATTCGAGCATCAGTGCTCCGCGTTGCGCATTAGGCCTTTCACTATGTAGGCCAAGCGAGACAACTTATTGTTTATTTGAGCCGTTCAAGTATAATCATGTGGCGTTTGCTTATTTCTCATTCCTCTCCAACCCTCTTCTCCATCGATCATGTCGCCCTCCAGTCGAGTCCATCCTCCCGCATGCCTCATTTGAACATTCCGCCGAGTATCATTCGCATGTACCCACCCTAGTCCTCTTTCAATAGATCTCCGGACCCCGAGATGAAATCGAGAGGGAACGAGTGGGGGCACGTGATACCTAAGGCGGATTCAAAATTTTGAACCGGTGATCATAGCATCCGCAAATCATATATAAAGGGTATTCAATGTTCGTTTCGTTTTTGAACGTACAATATACTCCCTCCTATCCTTTCTAGTTTACATATAAGTTTTATGTGTAGTCAAAGTATCTCTACTTTGATCAAAAAGGTATCAACATTCAACAACGCCCAATCAATATTGTTAGATTCGTACGTACTCCTAGATTTGTACTCGAGATGGTTTCCAATTTGACTATTGACAAGATTAATAGTACATGAGATGTATAATGTGAAAATTATATCATTGGAAACTCCTTTCACATACGAATTTGACCGTATGCTTTGTGTAAGTTGCATGTCATATATTATTACTCTAACATTTGGTCAAAGTTAGCCTCGAAAAACGCATTAGGCCCATGTATAGTAAATGGAAGGAGGGAGTAGTAGTGGAAGTGGATCCTCTGACGTAGGTATCCCTGCCTTACCCTCCCTTTCGGTCACTGACTGGCAGACCCCATGCTTGCTAGGCCCCGCATGTCAGTTACTCAATGGGTTCGGCCACGTCAGGGGATCCTCATCCGTAGTATACTCCCTCTGTTTTTATTTACTCCGCATAAAATGGAGGGAGTGGTAGTATAATAAATGACGCGGGCGGGGGAGGGGGAGGGACGTCGGTTTGCTCTCAACTGTGGTCCCACAAGCGAGTGAAAATGCAAGACGAAACACGTTCCATTCGGTGAGCGACATGGAGGGTCCAGCGTGTCGGGCTGCAACGCGAACGCAACAAGAGCGATGTATAGTCAAAACCGATTGACCGGTCCTCACCGGAACCACTATTCACACAAAAACCTTCGCAGGTCGGCCTACGCCAACCACTGCCCTAAAACCACACCAAATCTCCAGCCCATTCCCCCACCTTTCGATACCCTAGCCCACATCAAGCGTCCCCTAGTTCGTCGGAAAGCCATGGTGCGCCGCAAGATCACTTACTACAAGATGCTGATGCCGGAGCGCCCGCAGAAATCACGGCGGCGGTCGGCGCCACAGACCTCCATTCCCAAGCTCGCTTTGCGGGGGGCCAGTCCCCGAGTTCTCTGGAGCCAAGCTACGAGGAGGAGGAAGCCGATCCAATGTTTATGGCGGAGGTCGCGGTGCAGAAGAGCCCCCATGGGTATGAGACGATGGACGTCGACTTCGTGTCGGCGTCTGAGTCCCCCATGGTGTAGGCGGACCAGCGGTTCAACATGGCGATACTAAAGGAGGATCGGGAGGCAGAGGCTCAACTCGACGTGGAGCCTGCGCATGCCGCTGCCATCGAGGCTCTCCTGCAGGCAGAACCAGATGTCGTGGATGTGAACTAGGCAGTGGAGGCTCAACTTGAGGCGGAGCGCGCAGATGCTGCTGCCATCGAGGCCCTCCTGCAGGCAGAACCGGACGTCCTAGACTTGAACCGGGCGGCAGAGGCTAGACTCGATGCAGAGAGCGCAAATGCCGCTCTCATCGACGCCCTCCTGCAGGCGGAACCGGACGTCTTGGACTTGAACCGGGCGGCAGAGGCTCGACTCGACGCAGAACACGCGGATGCCGCTGCCATCGAGGCCCTCCTGCAGGCGGAACCGGACGTCCTCGACCTGAACCGGGCTATGCTCTCGTCCGTGCAGAGCGCCCGCACGCTCCACTTGAACGAGTAGCTGGAGGCCGAGGACAACTACGGTGCGGAGACACACGTCGGCAACTACGGCTGGTTCGCGCCGGCAGCCAAAGACGACGAGGTCGTCTCTTTCCACGAGAAATGATAGTTTTTCTTTATGTTGTTGTTTTTATGGATCTTTTGCTGTGTAAAAACATATATTTGTTATGCAAGTCGCCTGACTTGGGTCAGTCTACCATTTCAGGCGGTTGGATGAATATCCTACGTCTCCTAACCCTTCTTTCCTTCTTCCTCACCTCTTCTTCTTCCCCAACAGACCACCGCACGGGCCGTACGGATACTCCCCAACATGCGGTTGGATAAACATACTCTATGAACGAAAATTATGTGTCAGCGATAGGATGGCTGAGTTTGGTTTGTTCACATGCGACAGCACGTGTCAGTGAGGGTGCGTTCCCCTGGTTGGGTTTGCAGCGTGCAGGAGCGACTCTGTGAGGGTGCGGTGTGACCGCGGCGTGCAGGAGCGACCGTGTGAAGGTGCGGTGCGACCGCGACAGCCGTGCGCAAGTGTACCTCCTTCTCGTTTTGAAAACTATAGGCAAGCTTGGCAAAAATGTGTGGCGAAGTTTGGCAATGCAAGGCCTATACCCAAACAGGATAAGTACGTATGTACTAGGAGTACTAGTGTTAAAAAAGAAGGGCGGGGTTTTCCTTCGCGGGATTTAATCGATACAAATCCTCGTTTCACGTGTCAATTAATGTGTATTTTTTCTCCAAAGACCAAAGAGCTAACCATCTCACTCCTCATCGCTTGATTAATGTAGCGCCATGCAAACCAACCTTCTCACTTTCGCATGCATTCAGGGGATATTAATGTCCTTGGTTGCTAACCCCATCAATTTTGCCTCGATTAGTGTTAGTGGCCCTCTGCAAATTGTAATTTTGATATACTGGCCTTGTGTACAAAAAATAGAGGTAGTAACTATATTTGACTTCCTTCCCCATTGCGCTGACGTCGAAGATATCTTTTTTTTTGTGGTTTGGCGAAGTACGTTCGACGGAGAACACCGTTGAGGGAGACCATGGTAAGTCGTTCGCAAGTGCCGCGTGCAAGCCGAGACAACCGCCTTATTTGCATCCAGAAAGTCCGTTGAACCAAAGGGCTAGTACTACTAGGAGTACTAGTGCGGTGAGATGGTTTCTCGAAGAAGATGATGGAGAAGCGGAGTCAGCGAAGAGTGAAATGATGGTTGCTTCGTCCGTGCTTTTGTGATTTGACGCCTCACTGCTTTGTGATTTGTGATAGAAGGGACAGGGGAGTAGACTCTATGCTCTATACTGTACTAAATGCGTCCAAGCATGGGGGAAAGAGGAGAGACGTTGCATTTTTCTATTCCTTCAATCAAACAATCAGGGAGCTTCGGTTCTATCTTTTTGGCTTTGGCAACACCGTCCACAATGGTTTCCACGATGCCAAAAGCTATTTTCACATTTGGCTACACATTGTGGATGCCCTTAACCGTACCACTTGGTTTTGCTCCTGTGTGCTATCTATACAAATCTCAATTATATTGATCTAAAAAATTATAGAATCAAGATTAGTAAAAAGGAGGTGATTTTGCCGCGCGGATGGCGGGGGAGGTTTCTTATTTTCGGAGGACGTTGTCCTGGCAGTTTGCTGACATGCGGCCCCACGCGTTAGTGCTTTACCAAGCCGGTCCGCATCCCACATGAGGCAAAACAACGGTAGAAGCAACACGTGGTTAAGTTGAAGAAGATGAGGGAGAAGCGGATTCAGCAACGAGTGAAATGATGGTTGCTTCGTCCCTCCAACTTCTCGTTTTTAGCATTATTACTTCGTCCCTCCAACTTATCTGCGGGAAAGGTGCAGCTTTGTGATTTGACGCCTCATTGCCCATTACTACGCCGGCGCCATGACTGGGGTGCTTCACCCCGACTGCTTTGCACTGTATTCTGGTATGGCACGTGGACCCGGTAGCTTGATGTCCCACATGTCGGCGAAAGAGACTAGAAGATTTATGAAAGCAAGTGCTCTACTCTTATGACAGAGGAGTAGACGACACGACGGCCCAGTGAACTGTCACTTGTACTGTATAGTACTATAGTTTTGCTGTTTCGCACGATCCATCGATACAAACCTGATTAAACAGGAAATGGCGGGATTTTTCCTGCGCGGTAGATGATACTGGCCATACATTTAAAAGGCAATTTTAATGCATGCAAACTAAATAATTATATGTAACAATATGATATCTATCAAAACTAAAAACACATATGATTTATTGTGTTAGAGTGTAGTAGTAGTGCTATATTGCATAGTTGTTAGATGTAACGTGCGAGAACATGTAGAGATGTAGTTTTGGAGGGCCTACAGAGATAAAAGCATAATACGTTCACCGAACTTCAGAATAAGCTGATTACGGTCACTATATAAGTTTGGCAGTAATTATACGGTCACTTGCTCACGGTTCAGCATCGGATTGCACTTTGTTGACCGGCCAAATAGTCTGCGTGGCGCCATGTTGACTAGTTAAATTGACTATGTTCCTTGTGGGTCCCACCTATCAGCTTGCATAGGGAAAAGGTCAGATAAACACAAATTTACGCAGGCGCGACAAGGCTCCAACCCGTGCGCGTGAATCACCTGGTTGTGTATGTGTCTATCAGGGCCTAATGTGTGCGCATGCACGTGTAGGTTGAGCACTTGAGCGTGAGTGTGTGTTGGTCGTGTGGTGTACTGGTGTGTGCATGCATGCATGCGTGTGTGTGTGTGTGTGTGTGTTGTGTGCATGCGTGGCTGCGTGTGTACGTGTGAGTGTTGCGTGCGTGCGTGGGTGCATGTGTTTGTGTGAGTGTTGCGTGGATGCAGTTCGTGTGCATGCGTTGCGTGTGTGTATAATCACCACACCAGCTCATGTGTGTTAAAACAAACGGCTCAGCATACCAATACAAGGCCACCTTGTCCGATGTGCCCGCGGTCATGACTTCGAACCACTGTCCAAATATTTTTTTGTCGTTTATTTTCATTCTTACTAGCAAGATGCAAAGATGCATTTGTATGACTTGTTTATCTTGTGAGAGAAAAGGATGAACGAGGGTAGGCCTTATTTGCAAATGTGGAAAGGTGTGTGGGTACCTTTTTGCAAAATTGTCATAGTTTCTTTCCTATCCGTCAGATATAAATTGGACGGCCTATATTGTAGGATGGCAGGCACACCATCATCACCAACTCTGTTTTTTATAAGAGTGTATTTTTTGTATTTTATAAGAGTGTAGATGTAGAGTAGATACAAGTCGACAGGTGGGCACGATGGTAGTGAGATAATGTGATGCAACACTAGAGGTGCCACGTGGAGGGTTTAACTGGTCAACTAGTCATGTCATGAGCAAATATAGAGTTGTACGATGAGCCCGTGACTATATAATAACCACTAAACATAAATGGTGACCGTAATGAGTGGATTCTGAAGTCCAATGTACGTATCATGCTTTCGCTTCAAATATAATGATCGTCGTTGCATATATCGCGAGAGAAAGATGAAACATGCATGAATTTTCTTGGGGCTTACTTTTAGAGGACCTGGAGATAGTTTTGTGTGCATACGTGAAAGGGGCGTACATGGGGGGTATGCGATGGAGAGAGAGATGCTCTTCGTTTCTCTTTATTATGACTAACTTTGTATATAGTATAAAAATATACAAATTCACAGTGCAGAATAAATATCATTGTGGGCACCATGCAATGCAAATTAGCGTTCGTACTCCTCCATATAACTTTGTAATGTTGTATATATGTAGAAACTCTAAAATAATTTTTTGGCCACACTTTATTCAAAAGGAATGTTGTATGCGAAATAAACATGAAGAGAGAGCTTTTTAGATCAATGGGGTACATGCTGTAACATGTGTGAATGTGTAGTTGATGCATTCGACGGGGCCTAGAGAGGTATGTGTGTGTATTACGTATTCGAGAGAGGCATGGATAGAGGGTCCGATGGGGGGCGTGGGAGAGATAGCCCGAGAAATGAGAGTGGTCTAGAGAGAGAGAGACGAATATGACGTCACGACAAGAGATTCCATTCCCTTGAGTGTGTATATGCAAGGGGGGAGGGAATAGAGGCACGAGGAGAAATTTTCTATGTGTGTGGTGTTTGTGTTGGTATGTGTGGGTGTGAGAAGATAATGAGAGATGGGGGCAGAGGGTGTGTCGCCGCGTGAGGTCCGGTGGGTCGAGGTGAGGCCCTTCGTTCGTTTCCGTCCTGCGCCACATTGGTCGGCCCGTGATGCATTTAGGAAGACCCATGGATGACTAGTCGTACAAGACAAAGATAGCAGAATTGTGAAGGACTCTGTGTCCACTGACAAAGCCAACTAGGATTTGTAACCCTAGGTTCTCAGACTAAGGTAACCCCTTTATCTCTGATATTACTATTCATCCAACCTAACTTTAAGGGGCATCCAATAGAATGCTCTGCTAGAATCATACTCGTCGATTAGGAAGAGAGGTGTGCGACAATGCGTGAGAGATAGGCTAAAGATAATGTGCGTACATGAGACACGTAGGCAGGTCCATGTATATATAAAGGGTCGATGAGGATTGAGCATGTGTATGTTTGCGAGAGGAAGACTGCTTGTGATAAAGGTTAGTGAAAACAGTTGTAAATGGTTACGAGAGGGAGGGAGGGTTATATCTAGAGCATGTGTGCGAGAAAGATACCTCGGGACAGAGTGTGTGAGCATGTGTGAGAGACCACCGATGGAGAGTGAAACTACACGTAAAAGACTGTTGTACACATTGATTAAAGATATAAATTGTATCCAAATATTAGGATGGGATCATGATATTTGCAATTCGCGTAAGGAGCGGTCATTGATCCATCATACATCTAGATTCTATCGAATTTGAGCATGTCTATGTTATTATTCGACACAATTGATCCACATAGTTAGTATTTTGAACTCCAGACAATGCATCGCTTTAGCAATCGAATATAAACGTGAGTATAGTTCATGTTGTGTGTGTAAAGCACATTATACATACGAAAGTTACACAATGAACATTATAAATAGCTACCTATGAACTAGCATAAATTTGAATTCAAGTTAAGGTGATTTAAAAAAATCGAATTCAACATGAAGTCCATTCAATTATTTGAATTTGATATCATGGCATTTGTAAACCATACCTAAATTATGGGGGCACCAATCTTTGCTCTGATTTTGTACATAATAGCATATGTAGTCGTGCACAAAATAGATTCAAATTTAGCTCCTCCATTCCAACATAATCGTAGTTATAGGATTTTCAAGTGTCAAAATTTCAAAAAGAAGCGGATAATTTAATAAGGTTTTCAAACATACAAGGTCAAATATAACATTGTCTATTTAGGTCAATCCTCATAGTTCAAGAGTACTCTAAACGTGAATGCTTGTCTTTCAAAATTTCGAACAAAGCGCCAAAAGAGCCTCTACTCGCTCGAAACCGCGTGAGACCAATGTTTGGTAGTACAAGGAAATTACTTTTCTAATAACTCCGACCCGTGAAACCTATTGGCCTGACGTCCAAAGGTCTAAACCGGGGTAGGTCTGTAGCTTCATCTAGACGCCACGCAACCGCCTCCGAAAAACATTCATACACAATGGCCACCTAGGCACACATGCGCGCGGCCAAAATCGCTCCCGCACACTATTTGGGACACCTGGGATTACCATCCTACCCCCGACCCGCAGTAGGTCCAAAATTTAAGAGGGGGGCAAAGTTTGTACTTTCCCCAAATTTCAAACAAGCGCGTCCCATCTTCTGTTCAAAAAAGCCAAAAACAAGCGCGTCCCAGACCGAAACATGGTTCCCCCCCCCACCCGTCCGATTCCCCATTCGTACTCCGTGGGCGCCAAAACTTCCTCTCCACCAGCCGCGAAACCCCGGCGTCCTCTGTCCGCCACCCCATCCCACCCATCAACCGCCTCCCTCCTCCATCACGCCGGAGCCGATACCCCGACATCGTCGTCCACCGCAACCTCAACCGCAACGCCCTCCACGGCTAGTAGTTGAAGCCGAGGCCGAGCCGTCCCTACCCAAGCCAGTTCAACCACGCCGTCATGCGCCTCACCGCTGTCGCTCCAACTTCGCCACCCTCCACTGCACTGGAGCTGTTCCTGCTACACCACCTTCGCCGCCTCGGATCTGCTTCCCCTCCACCGACATACGGCCATGGCAACACAGTCAACAATTTGGCCATGGGTTCGTCCAAGCCTGAATTCTCCAGAACATTGGTGTCCCCGGTAAAAAGAAGAAGATCGGCACGACGTGTGGAGGTGACCACACCGGCAACCGAAAAAGGTACTCCTCTTCCCTTATTCGTGCAAATCTTACGTCTCTGCTTGCATGGTATTCATCCCACAAAAGACACTAGTTGACCGCTTATTCTTGATACTAGATGTTCCTAGTAACTCGCGATGCACAAGGTTTCTCCTCATATACTATTTCACCTTAGCTAGAGGTCCGTCGCCCCCCTGAATTTCAATTTCTGGCCAGTTGATTCCCAATTAACGGAAGCATTCCCCAGTGTAACAGGCGCTAGTACGCCTATTACGCCAGGGAAGCAGCGCCTTGGTGTTTATCTTAGGGATGTGTGCGGCCTAGAGCTCACTACTAGGGAAAACCCTAGCAGTAGCGCTGGTTTTGTGCTCACTAGTAGAGCGGGTAGGCGCGCTACTAATAAGGCGCTACAGCTATTGCTTAGCAGTCACGCGTGCCAACGCGCGCTACTGCTAGGACAAATAGCTGTAGCGTTTGTTCATCCCCACGCTACTGCTAATGAAACTAGTGGCAGCGCGTTTTCTGTCCATCACTACTAGTATTCATTTTTTTAGTGTATTTATGCGGTTTTATCTCCATCGTACAAATATTGGTACAATACCAGTTATGAGGTTTACATCATTATGTCTAGTGTGTCAAATGAAGGTGGATTAGGTTTAAGTGGAGGCAATATGTGGTCCATGTCAAAAGTATACTACTAATCCAAACTTGATCTAGTTTGGACTAGTAGTACTTTCGATGTGCACCACATGTTGCCTCCACTTGAATCTAATCCGCTAGCACAAGCTATTTAATCATCATCATAGTAATTACCACCAAAATTATTTATTTAATCACCACTAACACTAGCTAATAATAATCATCATAGTCAATACCACCAACACTAGCTATTTTATCATCATAGTAAATGTGTAGCACATCATCATCCTCAAACTCATTTCTAGCTAGCTAATCACTCCTGCTGCTCTCTCTTAGGTAAAATAACATAAAACATGTGTAGCTCTCCTTCTTGAACAAGTTGGAGCATGCAGATGAACCTGTCTCCTAATCGTGGGATGCGCTTCTGTTTGCTGCCCCCTAGTACTTCTCTGCGCTCCCCCATCACATATTTGGTCCAATCTTGCACTATTAAGCATCCGTCGCTAATCTTGAATGCACTACAGTAATCTGTAGGATATCTTGGCCGTAAGCTAATAATACTCATGGTACCTTTAGTCTCGATCCCATAATAAGGCACAACATTCATCGGGACTCCCTGTTGAAGAACATCGTATGGTAACATACTTAGCAATGAAGTTTAGCTTCAAAAATAATGTATGGAAAAGATGCACTGAGGACAAATATTAAAAATCTTACCATCCTTCCTAAATAGATGTGACCGTAGTTCAGTACGAACACTATTGGTCACACGTTTTCAGTACTAACATTTCTAAATCCAGGAAGAAAATTTGTCTTGACAGTATCAAGCTCCGCAAGCCATGAAACATAATGACTGAGCTCCTTGCAGTTGAGTTCAACCCCGGCACAGTATACGGTCCTGTCTACCAAGCGCTGGACATGTTGCTTGCACCGAAATAAGCTATCAATAGAAATTAATTGTCAACTATTTTTGAATAAACAATATCAAAAATCTAAATATGGTTGAGAAACTCACATTTTGGTATAACTGGAGGCACCTGCACATCGACCCAGATGTTGGTATTACCTTCAATATCATCTTCCGGACGAATATCAAAGGTGATAACCATTCAAGCTCAAATGCATAAGTCTTGCATAGTGCTCACCATGTTTTGCATCCAAAATAGGTGTAGTTGTCTGAATTGTATAATTTTGTGTGGAAAATATAACCATGCTCGGTCTTCAAGTAAAATTTCTTTACCTCCATAGTACGACTGCAACCTATCTTATCCAATACAAAAACTCTTGCATGGCAGGGGATACGCTAGTAGAATAGTAAAAACAAATTATAAGTTGAAGTAAATGAAGCATATGTCATGCTTAATTACGAAAAAAGACTTGTCGTTGTGACTTACTGTATCCACTTCGAAGTTCTCGTCAAGCTCGATGCTGAAGCGCCTATCATCATCTAGGAAGATTCCGCCGCACAGGCCGCGCTCGTCTTTGCAGTATTTGCAAATACCGAAATCCTTTTCATCGTCAGACATTTCCTGTGTTCATCATTAAAACATTAATTGAAAATCGATCGAAGACAAGTACCAGGATACTCAACACACAAATCCGGGGCACTCAATATTTCCTACATATTCTGGCACAAGTCATGCCAAAATTCACGGAAAAATCCGGCATGACCTTTGCTAAAATAGGACATATCGAGCGCCTGAAATTTGCCGGAACAGAAATGAATCAACACTCCGGCAAAACATAGGCCACTCGGAGGTGTAACCTGCAAACATGACCGGCCACTTGGGCAAGCACATATCATATTTGAGCAACACAAGATATACATTTCAAAATATCTTATAGGACTCAAATTAGCATGCATTGAATAAGCAAAAGTAAATCAAATCATGCGTGTTCGTACATCGTCGAATATTATCACTAATACATCCCGAATAGTGTCATACATATAACATCACTAATACAACTAAAACCCTAGCACACGACGGGTATAGGCGCGGGCGGTGGACACCCACAGAGAAGGAACCATCACAGGAGCATAGCTCCAATGAGATCCCTGGAGAACCTGCCAGGTATTGGAGAACCTGTGCTCCAACGCAAACAAGTAGTGACGGACGTGCGCGTCCTCCTCACTGACACAGTGACGCACCACCTCCGTGGGTTCCTCGAGCCTCTGGACCGTCACTGGCCCACGTGACCGCCACCAAAGAAGGTTCGGGTCAACGACAGGCTGGCTCCTCACCAACCTGCGCCCCCCGGTAGGTAGCGCCTCCCAGTACCACCTCGGCGGAGCACAGTCCCGGACATGGCCCATCTGGTCAAGCAGGTGTCATCCTCCACTGACTCGATGACGAGGATGCGGGATAGGCATCGTCCACGTCGATGTGGGAAAAATTTCTTTAACTAAAAAAATAGCAACAAGTTCTTACTAACATGTTCTATTAATTCAATTAGTTCTTACTAAAAATAAACTTACTATAAATAAAAATAAACTAGTACCTAGCTAATTAGTACCTAGTTCTTACTAACTAATTAGTACCTAGGAACTACTGCTAAGGGTTCATACTAACTAACACTAAAAATAGCCTAGGGTTCATACTAACTAGCACTAAATAGCTAGGGTTATACT